>NW_021150755.1:2419-4492 GCF_002837175.3 Physeter macrocephalus
CTCTCTATCTAGAGGGGGGAAGATGTGCACAGTACCCGCAGGTAGCTGCGTTTGTCTAACCAAGGTGTACGGAAGCGTGCAAGGCTACACCCAAGTGTGCGTACACTGACTTGTGCAAACATCACACGTATGTACACTTGAAACATGTCTACACTGGTTCATCTGTAGATCAGTTGCCTCACTCACTACGGGGCAGACTTTTGCAGTGCAGCATACATACGAGAGAATCGACTGCACTGTTTCTTGTATGGTGCTTCTTCCTCTGTGCTCGGGGCCTTTGCTCCCCTTTTCGCCTCCCCTCCTTTTTTCTGCCGCTTTCTTTTCTGAGAAAGCTGCTTTTTTCCCGGAGGTGTATGGGTGTGGTGGGTCTCTGGGTGTTTGTGGTGCCGATATTGTGTGATACCCACGTTTTGCCTTTGATCGCTTGTCTCTCTTCTTCACCTCCACCCTTCGGAGGCTGCCTTTGTTTTTCTCTCGTCTGCTCCGTGTGTCTGTCGCACTGTCTCGTCTCACCTCCGCTCTCTGCAGCGGGGAGGGGGGGGGCGGCTGCTGCAGCAGGGGGCAGCCGTGCGAGTGCTTCCGACACAGCTGCAGCCACCTGCGCTATCTGTCTACACACGTACTTGCAGAAAGATTTATAGAGGGGCTGACAGGCCCCCTGAAATGAGCAATGAGGAGACTGAAGAATAGTGCACGGCCTACTTAAGAGGCAGAGAAGCGATCGGCGGGTCAAATTTATTGGTGTTTTCACTGGAAATTCAGAGAGTGAGTGCCTCAGGAGGGGTGTGCGCAGAGGAGAACTGTAAACATTTGTACATATGGAGCGTCTCTGTTGCCGAAGAAAAGGAGTGTCAAGCTGTCAGAAGCACGTGAGGAGGAGATCGACGATACCGCCGTGTCTTTTCTCTGGCTTCGAACAGCATCTCTCTATGCATTGTACGCCTGGGACATGCACACGGGCACGCTAAGAGAAGAAGGAATCGCAGAAGCACTGTGAACGTCAGCGTAGAAAAAAACGCAGGAAAAAACAGGAAAGCCAAATGAATGAAATCCTGTTTGCGTTTGGTGGACGGCTACGCGAGGAACAACGGTGCTGGAGATGGTGTTCACCCGTTTATTCTTTTTCTTGAATGGTGGGGCTGCCTGCGTGCTACCGGGAGACGCGAGTGGAGAGATTTTTTACGTGTCGAAAGACTCTGGCGTCGCGGGAACTGTCTGCCGTTTCTCTCTTACCCAAGTGCAGGGGCCACTTCTTCTTTGCCTGCCAATAAACAAACAATGCGCACAGAGGTCTCTTCGGAATTCCTCCCTGAACCTCGAGATATTCTCCTTTGCGTTAGGGGGTCTAACTATATGTAATATGCTTGTACATATTTATGTGGAGGTGTAGGCTTGTTGGATTCATTCTTTGAACGCCTTATGCAAAATACATAAACATAGATGTATATAATAAACATCCAAAGTACTACCTAGCGCAGTACAGACACAGGCGTTTTCGTGTATATCTGTGTGCCCATATATTCGCAAATATTATATCTATGCCTGTCTCCACAATTATGAATAGACGTATGCATACTGTGCAAGGCTTAAATATATATATGTCATTAGGTGACCATGTAAATTTGATGCGAGTGTGCGCCTTTCTGTGGCTCTATACATGTTTTCTTCCGTTTCAATCACAATCGACCCTCCTTCTCTAACAACAGTTTGACCAAGTAGATATATTGACTGCGTGGGCGCGTTTGGTAGCATCCACCTGTGAACTGCACACTACCGGGTCTGCGTGCGGGGGAGGCAGACACTTATGTTTACGCGTCTATGTCTCCGTTCTTGTTGTCGAGTCCTCACCGGCCTGCGAGATATTCTCCGTATATCTTCGTATGCTCGTCTTCTTCTCTTTCGCCTATTCTTTCGCTTCGTGAGTGTTTGCCCTCATCGTGCACTTGTGAACTGTGTCTGCGTGGAACCAGTGGCTCTTCCTGGTGCTCGCCAACGGAGTTCCTTTGCTGCACGTTACACTCAGTCGGCGTCCCACTTTTCTGTGAAAAAAAAAACCCCCAGATTTGTCCTGTT
>NW_021150756.1:0-1662 GCF_002837175.3 Physeter macrocephalus
GGACGTCAGCGTCAGCCTGCTCTTCTCTACTTATGTTTACACTCGGTGTACCACCACTTCCCCGTCTGTACGTCGACACGGATGTGCTCTCCCCGCTTCTACGTAAGCTAAACGGAGAGGCGTACGCGTAAGCCTCCTTAAATAGAAGCGCATCAACTTAGGATACGCACGTGCTCCCGCTTCTCCTTCAAATATATTTGAAAAGGCTTTTCTTTTCAAGCGCACCACCGAAGAACCTTATCTACGTGACAACGTATTTCTTACGAAGATTCGGGGTCGTCGGTAAATCTTCACTTTCAACTTCTAGTATACACCAGGCAATGCAGCTTTATTTTTCGTTACTGGCGTACCGAGCAATAAGATATCGCGATCACTGTTCAAAAGTACACTCAGGCGTGCGCGCTGTTGACAAGAATTAATTCAAACGTGTTAAAAAAGCAGAACATGTCACGTACACAACAAACCTAATGTTTCATAACCGTATCCGTGTGCCATACTCGCGTCTAGTTTGGTCTTCTTGTAAGTCGAGGCAGCGGGCATGACGCCCCCTGGAACTCGAAAAGCATGTCTCTCCATTGACGTCCTTCTCGACATCTTCCTTTGTGGAAGAAGAGATGCCGCTTTTTGCCAGACAATTCCCCTGCATAACTGTCGTTTGTCGCGATTCCCGTGCAAGCTCCAGCATGCTGCCGGGCACAGGAAACAAACGCTCCAGCGTTTAAGATTTACCTACGCAGAGCTGCTCTAGCTGGTGCTGCTGCTGCTGTTCCCAGACTGGAAAGTGTTGTCCAAGCTTTCCGTCTACATTTTGCTACTACGGCATGAACAGTGGTGGCCTTCTCTCTTGCTTTGATGTGTGTGCTACTGGTACGGTGTGCGCAATTACGGGTGACCTACGTGCCACTGCATTCTTGTGCAAGGGGGAGCACCACTGTGTAAAACGTGACAGAGCCATGAATAACGTGGCGCTCTGTGACTTCTCAAAAGCAGCAGTGGCGTACCCCTGCAAGATATGGCTGATCAATAACGTCCACACGTAAGAATGCTGCATCGTTAGCGTCGAAGTTATAAAAGAGCAGGAGAGCAGAACGTATGGAGGAGAGCTACGTAAATACGTTTGTATGATCTGACAAGTGAGACCCGACTGTATATCTGGTGTCTTACATTTTGGGCAAGTTGTGAACTTGTGACAATAGAAAAAAAGTGCAACGACAAAATATCTGCGATCCCAGAAGTTTCGACATCACCTCGACTCTTCTCTGTTGTCAACGTCAGTCCCTTCGACAGTACCTCAGTATTTCGCAGTCATTCAGCACAGCGCATAGTTTTTTGTACGGATGTGTGCCTACCACTTGAGGAATGCTTCTTTCCCTAGATAAACCTACCTAAGCACCGCCGACTTCTGAAACAGTTATAACATGTTCATACGGCTACCGGATCAACGTTAGAGAGTGAAACCCAGATCGCCAAAGTAATACGTTCTATGTCCCTGCTGAGAGGGCAAACTCACAGTATAATGCATTGCAGCAGTGACTGTACTGTTCAGCCGTTTCTAGCAAACCACTTACCGACGTCGACAACTTATATGCGCAAATAGATGCAGTGCAGGTTTGCTTTCCCAGTTGAAGATGAAATGGGGCGACCTGACGGCGTCACGAAGGA
>NW_021150756.1:1765-2839 GCF_002837175.3 Physeter macrocephalus
CCAGTTGAAGATGAAATAGAGCGACCTGACGGCTTCACGAAGGAACGCGGCAACACTCGTGACCTTCGCAGCTACAAAAATGCATAAGCGTCAAAGTGTCTTTAGGAAAGTTCAAACACTGCTGGTGAGTCAAAAAACTTTCCTCGGTAGTTTGCCCGTGGAATACCTGCGAACCGGCCGCCACATCCAAGGGGGAGCATTAGACGCATTCCCGTCAACTGTTGAAAATATTCCACAAGCGATCAGACAGACATCATCACCGACGCGCAGCTCAAAGTGCAAGGGTGTTTGCGGCGCTCTTGTGAACTCCGCTGGCAGTGCCACATTCTGCTATACGACAGATATAGTAGAGGGATCTCAAAGTGGTGTTATGCCTAAATAACACAGTGTGGCGCTTGATTCTTACACTTTCCAGTCGAACCGCAGGCAACTTAATACCTGGCTTACATGTAGCGCTTGGCTTTAATTTCCCAGTGGAGACGGCGAGGTTTAGATTAGGAGAGTGGTTCCTTTCTAGAGTGTTTCGGAAGCGTCCTCCCGTGTACCGTCAGGTAAACGAGTCGCGCATCTTGAAGAGGCATGCCACAACCGAAGTACATATACTGCTGAGCACCCATAGGCCGTCAAGTTTGTCGATAGTGTCACTTCTTATGGCAGAAAATAGATTTTGAAGGACAAACAGCAGCTCTCCCTGAGTAAGAAGCATTAGGGCAGAAGCAATGGCAGCGACGTTCAACGCAATGTAAGTGGCCGTATAAACAAAGGAGGCACACGTCTAGGGATAAATCTCGCTTTTTATCAGTTGCATGCGGCTATGCGCCAGCAGAAGGCTCTCAATTGCCCCCATATTTAAAGGTATATATACGCGATTGTGATGAAACGCGAGGTACGGTTGTGGTGTTTCATGCAAACGGAAGCATGTCAATTTATTCGCGCAGGGCTCCCTCATAACGCATACATCCCGAAGCACGATGCCGATACGTCTGCGTAGGATTCACCGACAACGCAGACCTCCGCAAATACACTTTCTCAAAGCAGAAAAAAGCCGTACATTTACGCTGCCCTTGTCTGGCA
>NW_021150756.1:3951-4485 GCF_002837175.3 Physeter macrocephalus
TCCCACTCAGAGTAGATCTGTGAAGAGACATCAGAATTTCTTTGAAGCGTTAAGCCACGAGCGCATCGACGCACAGAGGAGTGCCTTCAAGAGTAGAGCTGTACTTCAAACAAGATATCGCACCGTTGGAGCACCAGATATATTTGTAGTCGTGCGTCATGAGGATTTGGCCTCCATCTGGGCAGGCTCATGCTTTCATCTAATAGTAAATCATGCAAGTAAACAAATGTCGGATGCACGCCAACACCGACGGAGGATGTCCTTGCACATGTGTGCATACGTGAAGATTGTGTTGGTGAAACCTATGTACGGCTGCCTGGCGCCGGAAACAACCCCAAGTTTTGCAGACTCGAAAGGCAGTCTCAATAATCATCTATAAGATTTGGACTGTGAAAGTATGCTACACTCACAGGCAGCCACACAGCACAGAGACACGCACGCAGGTTCCCGGAAATATACGCGAGTGCACAAGTGAATATATGCACCCCCAGCACATGAGCTGCAGGTACTCTCACCTGGTTACAATTGTGCAGT
>NW_021150757.1:0-249 GCF_002837175.3 Physeter macrocephalus
ATAGTCAATGCACACAGGTTACCATGTATTTCCCAAACTGATTTAGCAGTTTGTACCCTGATAGCCAATGGATACTCAAGTAGCACGCTTTCTTCATGTTCCATACTTGCAGCTAGAGTTTTGCACTAAAGACAGCCTCGCTTCTACCCTCGAGGTGTTCGACGACTTTGCCTTCCGTACCAGTGACCCTGATTAGAGATGCATATGGTACCGTCGCCCTCGCAGCACGGTTTGTGGATAACCGAGAAC
>NW_021150757.1:1124-2768 GCF_002837175.3 Physeter macrocephalus
TGATTCGTTCTATACTTTCGCCAGGACAGCATTCGTTTATGTCGTTGCACCTCCTTTTTCTGCATACTCTCATACTTGGCACCCTGCTGACAACTACCATGAATACACGCGTCACTATTACGTAGATTCGAAAATTCAGGAGATAAAGAGTTGAAAAAGTCTGTTGACTGCTATTGTTGCTTTCAGGCTAGAGCACACACACATCGCTGTTACCTGAAGTCGAAGACAAACACACTTCGAAAACTGTGTTGACCGCGACTATCGCTCAACACCTCCCCTTCGTTCGTTTTTGCGTATACATGTAGTCGCAAAAAGCTAAAATTGTATTGTTGTAACCTTCCCTTCCGATTCTCTCTAATCCGGCCTCTCAGGAACAATCAGCTTCTATCCCGAACACAATGGCCTCAGGGTTCGAGGATGAGAGTAGGTGTATCACCGATGAGAATTCGACTCATCTGGAGAGCTCCTTCGATTGTTAACAGAAAAAGGTCTTTCTCGCACTTGACGCCAGTGAGAAGTCTTTTCGGGTGAGCGGTGGGGAGACTCGTTTTTCGTAAGGGATTATGTGTGACTCCTCCCCACGCACGCTATCGCCGCGTTATATGTAGACGCGGACCGCACGTTTGATGAAAATTGACGTGTCACTCAATTGTGTAGGAGGGAACAGAGGCGCCCACTGCCGTGCGTTCACGAACCAGACGGAGTGGTAAGGTGCTCTAGTCACTAGGTTTGAAAATCGTTTGGTTCTTATGTCTACATGCAGAATAGTACTAGTGCAGAGGAGTTGCCATATCTTCCAAGCATATAATTAACCACTAGAGTTCCTGGATGTGAATTAAATCTGCAAAAGGAAATGCGCAGTCGTCATCACCCCGCCACAGGGTGATGACAATGTGTGCGCCGAGCCACTGCATCCAACTTCACTGCCACACAACGGATGATTTGGCTTGTGTTCTGCGGTGCAGAAGTTGGTAGAGCCACACTCGGCAAGTATGGTGCAGCAGCAAACAAGTCGGCCACTCAGCGAGCGTAGTGCACCGTGAAGCCGAAGAAAACAGTTACTACTACAGACGTCCTCACCAGTGGAGCAGAAGGGTTACTAGCACAGATGGTCTAGCTGGTGGACTTTGCCTTCTATTAACATGTAGGATCGTTGCAAAGGCAGCGGAGCCGCTCTCCATGGCACGTCTAAGAAAAGAAGGGCACCAACTTGCCTACGAAGGGAAAACACACGGAACAGGAAACGCCAGAAACGACACTCTCTTTGTTGTGTACGACGGTATCTAGAGTGTCGGTGCTTACGCTTTACTGCCCTCAACTCACGTTCCACTGCTCACTGGCCGTCTGGAACGGTAGACAGATTTCAGAGAGAGTAAACTCCACTTCCACTTTACTTGCATAGCAGCTGCTGCTCCAGTTGTTACCAGCCTTGTGCACATGCACGACGGTATTGGTCGGCGCAGTGCGTAGAATCGATTTCGCTTGCTCTCGGCCGAAACACTTGTTCTAATTTAAGCGACAGCAGAGGTGCACATTTCGCCACCGTGCTGTTGCCGCAGACAGTGGGTCTCGTCACCGTGTACAACTTGACTTTTCCTGTAGCCGAAAGACTACGGCTAAAATACGGTACTACGATGAAATCCT
>NW_021150757.1:3721-4484 GCF_002837175.3 Physeter macrocephalus
TTCAGCGTGTTGGAGACCCGCCAAGCATCACCTTAGACGGAGTGTACATACACGTGCGAAGGTGGATAGAGATGGCTACGAATATATCAGTGAATTCATAAATTCTGCCATGAATCTTTTTTTCTTAGTAGTAGAGTCTTCAGTAGTCTCCCAAATTCAGATCTGTGACACATGTCGATTTGCGTCCATGTTTTCCATCAGCTGACGCATACTTCGCCATCTGTGCGACTGCCACATAGGCAACAAGCATGCACGAACACCACTACCCTCGCGGATGTAAGTCCGCAAAACCTTCCAGAGTATCTGGATTCAGGGATGTATAGATCCTATGCATGTACTGGGCGGTTTGGTCAACACGTCTCCTCTTCCTCTTGCGTAGCGCAGGTTGTTAAGTGAAGAGCGCCGTCGGGGAGCTTCCATTGAAAGACGGCTGAAGAAAAAGCACCATGCGCAGCATCATCAGCGACAAAAAGAAAGCAACCAACAAACGAGCAACAGAATCAGTCGTACGAGAACCGGAAGGTGCAGTCACACTCGCTTCCCAGCAGTCAGCAGTAAGTGAAGCCGACTAACGGAGGGTCACACACGCGAGGCAAGCAACGACAGCACCAGAAGTTGCCGAAGCCGCGGGCGATTTGTTGCCGCTCTCAGAATTTTCGATTAGCTTTGTTACGGTCAACCCCATACACACTGCGTCTTCGTATTCCTATGGACGTGATCGAAAGGAGAGCGCGCTCTTATTTGTCATAGTTTCTTCAGCCCC
>NW_021150758.1:0-4484 GCF_002837175.3 Physeter macrocephalus
AGAGAGAGGAGAAGAAAAAAAAATCCTAAAAAATCAAACAAAACTACAAAACTAGGATTTTTACATGCATATTAAACGTATGACATACCTTTTAGAACTCCGTTAGCTTTTCATAAGAAATTTCAAGACCCTATTTTCTTCAGTTACCAAGAGCATAAAAAACATTGAATAGTGCAATGTAGGAAATATTTAACTTAGATAATTGGAAGACAGTGATAATGTGGCCAATATCATGGAATAGTTTTGTAGGAGAGTTCACTTCACCTGGAGTTCCAGGGAGATGATTCAAAATTCTTGTCACTGGTTCTAAAATAGATCATAAGACGGGGTATACATCAATTCGCAGACTTTTTTGCACTCCTTTTAAATAAGAATTCAAAATATAAATCCTACTGCTGATGAATCTGAAACAGCATCATTTATTCAAAAATGTTTTGTGAATCTACTGGGTGGAAGGCAGTCTTTTCGATATTAGATGTACGATAGTGAACAAAACAAACATTTCTGTGAGGGAGACAGATAGCAAACCAGATAAATCAAATATGTAGTGTGTTAAGAGGTAAATGCAGACTGGGGATAGGAAATGTGGGGATGGGGTGGGCTTCTACATAGGGTGGTCACAGAAAGATTAACTGAGATGGGTTCTTCTGAGTAAAGATGTGAAGGAGTTGAGAGGGCCAGCTATGTGGATATTGTGGATATTTGAGGGGAGAGTATTACAGTAACACAGTATGCCCACAGTCACTAAGACAAGAGCATATCTGGAAAAAGAAAAGGGACAAAGGGTTAGTATGAAGGAGGGAGAGAGCAAGAGGAGGACAAAGGGTAATTAAGAGTCATATTATTTAGGGCCTCCCAAGCTATTGGCTTTTCATCAGAGTAAAATGGAAAACCACTGAGGATTTGGAGCAGAGTAGTGATAAAATCTAAATTACAGTTTAACTGTGTCATTCTGTGTGCTGGGTTCAGGATAGACTGAAAGGAGTTGTAGATAGAAGCAGGGTGTGGGGCTATTCTAATAATCCAGATAAGAGATTATGGCGGCTTGGATCAAGATGGTGCCTGCAGCAGTAGTGAGAAGTAGGCAAATTCTGGGTGTATTTTAAAGATAGAGCCAATAGAATTTTCTGATGACCAGACAAGGGGGGAAATAAAAATAGAGGAGTAAAGGATGACCAGGATGGCTCACATAAGCAACGGGAAGAATGAAATAGCCTTTAACTGACAAAAGGGAGGCTGCAGAGGAGGTAGGATTAGGAGACAGTATCAGGGGCTCAGAGATGCATTTGAGACATCCTAGCGGAGATATCCCGTAGGCTATTGACATACAGGTCTGGAATTCAAGGAAAATGTCCTTGCTGGAGATACTTATTTGGGAGTATTCTACCTATAACTAATGTTTATAATCATTAGACTTAAAGAGATTATCTCAGGATCGAGAATGAAAAGTCGTTGGTGACCTCGATAAGAGTTTTAACTGAATTATAAGGGAGGAAATAATCTGATTGCAGTAGTTTCAAGAGCAAATGAGAGGAGAAATAGTGCAAACATGAGTAGAGACACCTCATTCAAGATGTTTTCTGTAAACTTAAAGCAAAAAGTAAACACTAGACAGTGAAACGTGATTAACAGAGGATCTATTATTCCGAAATGTTTGTACACTAATATAAATGATCCAGTAGAGAGGAGGGAACAATTGTGGCAGGAGACTTAGGGAATAATTGAAGAGTTGCTGAGACACTGTCCTTTGAGTGTGTGAGAAAGGATGAGATCCATTGCACAAGTAGAGGGACTGGCCTTTACTAGGAGCACCCACAGTAACAGGAGAGACAGCAGAGTAACTAACGTGAAAATAAGTGCAAGATGGAAGTTTGTGGAAGATGTTTTTTGATTGCCTCAATATTTTTCAGTGAATTCGAATGCAAGCTCAGCTGGGAGTGAGGATGGAGGAAGAGGTGCTGGAGGTTTGAGGAGAGAAGAGAAAGTGTAAAATAGTGGTCTAAGAGAGGAGAGGATTTAGCTGATTAAGAAAATAATAGCTTATTACCTTACATCGTGGAAGAGCTTACTTATCACCGTTGTGTATTTTTTTCCAGTCACAATTAAGTAAAGAAATTCATCCTCAGTAGGTGGAGAGCTGTGCCAGTGGAAGAGGCCACCACCCAAATATAACAGTAGTGATTCTCATTACATGACAAATAAGAGAACACCATGTGAAACAAAGCAACAAAGCAAGGAGTTGAGGGAGAGAGTTTTGTTGTTTGTTTTATGGGAAATATTGGATTTAGGGATCAGCTGACTTTAGGATAAAGTTTAGGGATTGACCGACTTTACGAATCTCAAGAACTGACATGGAGCTGTTTGATCTATTGGGACTGGTCTAAACTGATTCTGTGGTTACCTATTTCAGGCTTGGAATTAGGAATCAAAAAGAGCCTATTTTCTACTTTCTTTCCTGAGGTTGGAGAATAGGAACTTATTTTTCTCGGATGGATTTAACCAAGGTTGGAAAATAATGAACCAAGTATATAAAGTGTGAAAAGCACCATGTGTTGAGAGTATATGCAAGAGAATAATTATAATGATTGACAATTAAATTTATAATGATGGAGTCAAAGGATTAAATACTCCAGTGGATTTGAAGGACTTTTTTAGTTTAGGTACCAGGGAGAATGAGCTGGCAAAGTAAAAGCTGAAACTAAGAGACTGGCATATTTGAAATTATGATGATAGATAATATCATTGGAAATAACAAGTTTATCAGTGTGACCCAGGAAAAAAGGTTGAGTGAATTAAAGGGCAAGCTTAAGGAATCAAAAAACAGAATCCAGGAAATTAGAATTGTCTACATAGATTTTGAAATATACCTCAAATTATAATGGATCAGTATTGGAGAGAGTGACATTAAGCCAGGAGCTAAAACCTCAAGAAATGATCATTTGTGATCTGCCAGAGGAGAAGATGACTAAACATGGGGGTTAGTAAAGATAGTATGATGAAATGATTTTTCAAAGTTTTATCATTTTATGAAGGGTGGAGGGACAACAGAATGGAAGAGACAATGATGACCAAGTAGGATGTCTATGCCATTCCAGACTCAGTGGTGCTGATATGAAAGATGTGGGCGGGAAAACAAAAAACAAACAAAAATAAAAACAGTACTTGTGAGAGCTGCAGAGAAAGCAGTGTCATGAGGGAGATCCAGGTTTCAGCTGGAGCAGAAAGTGAAAGAGTTTGTTTTATTCCAAACTCTTCTATTCCACAGAAAAGTTTGGAATAAAACACTCTTTTACCCCTGGCAATGGTGACCTTTGTAGGATGATCAATGGAAAATATAATTATTACTGCAATTTTATCCCTATTAAATCTGCTCACAAATGGCAGCATGCCATGCAGATCATTTATCAGACATCTATAACTTTACCGTATATTGACTCTCTTTCCAGGACTGACCCCAAAGAGTGTGTTGAAAAGCTTATATCCCACAATAATATCCCCAACTCACTCTCTTACCAAGTTGCCTAGATCCCTTACTCCTTCCAATTGGATTTTCACCTCCAAACTTCTCCTGTTTGGAAATTCCAGAGCCACCAGTAGCCTTTAGATATGCAAACATTCATTGTAATGGAAGGAGTAGTGGCTTGGGAATTAGAAAACATAAACCCCATTACTAATAATTGGTTTGTCCATTAACTGATTTGTCCACTTTAGTGTTATTGAACCTCAAGTTTGCACAACAGTAAAAGAAAGCATTCATGCCAGATAATCTTAAATTGTGTTCTTGTCCAATTGTAACCAGTCCCATCTGAATGTTTGAGACAACTTCATAATCAAAATTAAGGACATAATTACAAAAAGTCAAGACATAACTACCCAGAAGATCAATAAGACACAAATTACAAGCCATTTGTCAGCATGCAAATGTAATGTTTAAATGTTTATCGTTACACAATCTGTTGCACAATGTTTGCATATCATTTTCTATTCATATACATGTTAGGAAAGGGTGAAATTTTCAAAGAAGTAGTTACTGGTGAAAAAAATCAGGCTAAATTCTGTTCTGGCCAGTCTATTGACCTGAGTTATGTCATACCAACCGATTGACCTGAACAGAGAGACTAAAATACAGTGGTCACCAATAGCCTTGTTTTGTATGTACCTCAGGGATTAGTCTGAGAACTTTTTTTTTCCATGGACCAGTATCTACCAACACCTCTTATTTGCCAGCATTAGGAAGATCAATATAATTTGAGTCACTGGTTGAAGACGACAGGGTCCTTTTTCCTTAATCCTGAGTTACAATGCTCTAGGGCAGATAGTTTAGTAATGGCAGTGAGACTAGCCATAGAACTCATCAATGACTACATGAACCTTAGCCTGAAATTTCCATTTGCAAGATGTCACCTGTTTAAAAAGAATCTTGAACCAGTTTTTTAAATCAAAGAGAGAAGCAATTTTTAACTCACATAATCATATGTAAGAAA
>NW_021150762.1:0-410 GCF_002837175.3 Physeter macrocephalus
GTACAGCACAAACACACGTATAGACACAGCTATACGTATATACATATATATAAGAGGATGGTTTCACTGAAATATATCTTTGCGGATGATGCACACGCAGGAAAACACTCTCAGTTATACACAAATACATACACGCCTACGCGTACGCGCAGTTTGCCTGACACATCAGTGGTGTTATCTTCACACACAGAGACACACAAACACACTTGTGTCTGCACAGGTAGAGGTGTACAGCCGTGTGCGGGCGGGAGAATATTTGAAGACGACCGAATAAAGCAGAGGCGTCAGCTTCTCAACCTTCCAGCGGGCCAAGTCCGCACTTATAAATTTCTACAAGCACCCTCGTGCAGCAGAAGAGGTCGGAACGGCGGGGTGTTTGGTGCTGAGGACATGTCCAGCAGTAAAACGCA
>NW_021150762.1:1651-2754 GCF_002837175.3 Physeter macrocephalus
GCCGGCGTCCTGCAAGTCTCTGCGTGTGAGTATGGCAGTGGTTGGAGGCGAAAAAGCGCAGACTGTACGTTCATGCAGGCGTCGATGCGTGAGCATCGACACGAAGGCATCCGTATTAGTTACGTAAATCCCGCTGTTTGTTGACATGCACATATGTGGGTCCATATGTTGAAAGAATCAGCATGCACAAATACGAGAAGGTAGATGTTGGCAGTTGTTTGCTACGGTAGGGGGTCCCAGCAGTGCCAGAGGATACACACAAGGTTCCGCATAAACAAACATAAAAACAGTGTGAAAACACAAATATATGTATCTCACTCCCTCTCTAGGTATATTAGCCTAACCTACTGCTGCTGTAGCTGTATTCCTCATCCATGTGTACACACATTTATACAGAAGTGTCTACTCTGGCGATACAGACGTGGAGAGATCTCCAGGTGAGTACCGCAGATTTACGTACCCAAGGTGGACTCGCACCGACCTTGTAAGTGAAGAGAGTCAGGAAGTGAGCTATGTGCGTCCTCAGAGAGGGAGGAAACACTCAGTCCTGGCAGTAGCAGCAGCGCACCGGCAGCATCCCAGCGTCAGAGCAACACCAGCAACAGCACGGGCTCCGGCCCCGTGAAGACTGTTGTTGCTCAGCTGCGGCCGCAGAAGTTATAGACGCTGTTTTAAGAGGAAAGATAAAGTCCTTGTGTAAGCAGATGGTTGTGAAGGAGCCGTGCAAAGGCAGGTGCAGCAGGCACAGTAGCGGCACGACACATCCGCAGCAAAGCTTTAGCAGCGTTTGTGGCAGGGGGTGGACGATCACTACGCACGTTCATCAAACTGCGTGCTGCCGGCGCAGAAAGATCCGTTTTAAGCAGTACACGCAGGGATTAAAGCGAATTTTGAGGAAGACAACATGCGCTCCTCGGAAAGACTTTGACTACGGCGTACTGGCTGGCTGGGCGCGTCTCTGCGTATACACGAAGTTCCTGCAACGGAATATTTCTAGTGTGGCGTAGTGGATCATGATATACGCATATGCTTAGAATTTCTTGCTCTTACTTACTAGCTCTCTCGCTGTTGCCACGCCCACATCTGTAAGAAGAGACGTGGTT
>NW_021150762.1:4266-4482 GCF_002837175.3 Physeter macrocephalus
CGGTCCAGAAATAATGTGTGGCTGGGCGATGCGTCCAGCAGTCACCTTGGAGCTTGCCGTTGCTCCGTGGATGCGTAAGTGTTGAGTAAAGGTAACCACATTACATATCGCTCATTGTTGATGCTTGGAAATGGCATCCCCAAAAGGAAGCTACGACATAAATATATCATTGAACCAAAGAAACTGAGACACAGCTGCGCACTAAGGGCGCAGCTT
>NW_021150763.1:0-4480 GCF_002837175.3 Physeter macrocephalus
GAGAGGCCCGCGTACCGCAAAAAAAAAAAAAAAAAAAAAAAAAAAAGGACTTTCATGTATATGTTGTCTCACTCAATCCTCATGATGTGACCTTGTGAGGCCAAGGTTATCTACAAACTAAGGAAACTGAAGGATAGCAGTGAACGATTTGGCTAGTAGTAAGAGAAGTTAGATTTGAACAAGACTTGTGTGATTCCAAAGGCTATGTTTTTCATTCAATTTCCCATTTGCTCATCTTAAGCAGTCATTTTACTCTGTTTCTTATTTGAATGTCTAAGTAGGTACCTTTCTTCACACATGGAGAATTCATGCTTTTCCCTCCCCTTGCTGGTCTGGAAAACTATCACAGCCCTTAAATTGTAGCTGCTCGAAAATGCTGTTGACCAGCTTGCTTCTAAACGAAACAACTGCTTAATAGTTAATGTATCTTAACTAACTAAACAAAGTAAATATGGAAATGTTTTTCTTATTTTATGAGAAGTGTCAGCTTTTCTGACATTGCTGAAAGTTCGTATAGAAAACACTTGCTGCATCACCTTCTGTGAAGGATTCACGGAGGGAAGAATATCATTTCTCAGAAATGGTCACGTGTAACAGGCAATCCATCCTGGTCACAAGACTGATAAATAAAGATTATGTCCAAGAAACTGAGACACAGAAATTACTGTGTCTTTATGCTCGTGTAGTAAAAGGTATAAGAAGCTAAGAGGTGGATGAATGCCATTTAGTTTCTTAACTTGTACTTTATATAAATTATACATACCTTCTTGCCTAAGTATGTTGCAATGCTTCTTATTTAGAATTTATTTAGAGATACTCTCTGTCATTAGAAAAATTACTCATATAGTTAGGACTGCAAAGTGCTCACTTGCAGATGGGTTTTTCTGAAACTACTAGAATGTGAACAGCACTTGCTCTGTTCTTTTGAGCTGTGGAAATACACTCCCAGAGCCTTAACAGACAGGCTTGGATCTGTGTGGTGCCTGGGAAATGCATGCTGTCCAAACTCAACTCAGAGCCATTTCTAGACAGAGATTTTCACAGTCACTGCACCTTCTCTCTGGAAACAGGAACTTTCTCCAACTCGTGTCTGAAACTAGGATCCTCCATCCATCCATGCATCCATCCACCGACCCCTTCACTCATCTATCTCGTTCCTTCCAAGGGCCAGGAACAATGTGGTTGCTCTGATCCTCAAGGGATTCTGAGCCTTAGCGCTACCCTTAGGATGTTGACTATCTAGTGGGAGAGACGGGTAAATACTAAACTAGTAACCAAAATAAGAATAATTCCTTTCAAAGAGAAAATTAAGGTGAGTCATGAATGTATTGCTAGGGAATCTGCAGCAGCAGAGAAGTATGACTCAAGGGAGAGTCTTTCCAACTGATGCTTAACTGGAGGAGGAAGGATGGGAATTGTGTTCCAGGCAGAAGGAACAGCATTTGCTAAGGCCCTGAGGGGGTGAGAAGCTCAGTCTTATCTTGAAAGAAATGAGTTGGTGCCGCTCAAGCCTGGAGAGTTTCCTCCATGAGGCTGAAGTTGCAAGCAAGGGCAGACCCCAAGGGCATCATCAGCTACAGTGAAGATGTGGGCTTTCCCAGAGTGCAATGGGCACATGACAAGTAAGGAAATGAAAAGATCCGAACTGTGCTTTTCAACCTCCAATGAGGCTGCTCTCTGGAGGGAAGTAGGAGGAGGGTAGGAGTGCAGGTAGGTGGCCTCAACTTTCATGGAACAGTCACTGACCCCCCTCCTTCCCCTTGTCTGTTCACAGTTCCCAGGGTCCAACTTGAACTACCATGCATGGAGGCCCTGGCTCTTTCTGCAAGCCCAATCAAAACTAAGAATCTTCTTTCAAAGTGTTTCCAACATGTATGAACTTAAATACAGCCTTACCACATTTAAGGGACAGCCGCTGCTTTTTCATCTAAGAGAAAAAGATACAATGTATTCACATGAAAATTTAAACTATGATGAAATGACCCTAAGGTCATCAAGGCAAATATTTTTCTCAGGCTTTGCATACTGAAAGAAATCACAAATTACCTAAACTACATGTTACTTTACATGTCTTCTCCAAATTTCTAATGTCTTAAGGGATGGAGATATACCTATTCAATGAGAGAAAACGGGAAGAACTGGATATATCTGTCATTGCCTGTTGAAGCTTTCTATCATTTTTGTACCATTTTTAAACTAAAGGCAACTAGTCATTTTAATGTCACTGTAAATCTGGTAACTGTGTAGTTTTTGTTGTTGTTGTTTTTAGTTTTGTCTCAGTTTAATTTTTGTTTTGTAACTGGTAACTTTTAATGTATTGACAGGGCATGCCTTACTGGATACACCCATTTACTGTAAACTAACTATACAAAAAAAAAAAAAGAATCCTGCCTACATTTTTTTAGATTGTAATTTTTCAAATGAGATAATTTTATTTCATTTTCCTATAATTTCACAGAAATAGAGAATATGAAATTAGCACTGATTTTGCTACTAATTTAAAATACTGGATTTACTTAATTTAATGACTTTAAAATACATGCTGTTCTTCTTAAAAAATTAAAGACAAATCCTTGAGTAGTGAAAAATATGTGCAAGAGAGGACAAAGGATGAATGCCGTCATTAGACAAAGGAATCAAAATTAGTAAAAATGACACATACTTGGAATAAATGGGGACTGGAGTATAGACAGAAGAGCAAATGCAAATAGTGGCTTCCAGTTGAGTTTTGAGGCTCAGGGAACCTGAGAGCAGGGGTGAGATTACTGAGGATGGCTGTCGTCCAGAATGAGCAAAGAGAAGATCCACTGAGTGTAGAAATTCACTCTGATACAGAGCTTGGCCTCAGCCTACAGATGATGCTACTCCAATGTCTCCTTCAGGAGTGGCTTAGGGTAACCAAACTCACAGACACTGAACACACACACATGCACATATGCACACACGAGCCTCTGAATGCCAATTTATTCCTGTGTAATAAGTCATGAAATACCACTTCCAAGCCTACTGAGGAAATGCTGTGCTGCTTCTCCCTCCAGGCAAGCTACACATGGGACTTAATTTTAATCAAGTGAGGAAAAAGGGCAAGAATAGCCCATCATAGGGGAGAAATGTCTGCATGCATGGGTCTGACAGCTCCATCCCCTCACAGGAATAAGCCTGCCATCAGGCCTGGTGAGGTCTATTTCTTGAGGTCTAACCCTTTCCCTAGTTAGGGCTGGGATGTCCCTACTATTTTAGCTTTTCGTTTCTCCTCCCCACCCCCACTCCTTCAGACCAGTGGCTGTGCAAATTATTTTTGCAAAGCACCAGAATTCCAGTTTCTCCATTAAAAAATAATTTGTTCATTGAATACATTTTTATTGAGGGCTTTAATATGTGTCAGGCATTATTGAAAGTGCTGGGGATAAAGCAAGAAAAAGTCAGACATAAATCCCTGCTATATTCTCAATATTTAGCATAGATAGCCTGCTTGGTATTAAGAAACCATCCTCAGTTCTAAACTCCCGTTTTAAACTCTGCTTTGAGATACTGGGTCTGGAACTCTACAAATCTGAATTCAAAGAAGGTGGAAGAACTTGTTCCTGCCTGCCCGCTGTGGACTTGTGCACTTCCTATCTGCTCCTTTTAGACTTCCTGTCTGGTACTTATGGACTTCCTGTCTGAACCCTGTGACCTTTCTGTCTGCACCCTGTGAACTTCCTGTCTGCATCCTGTGAACTTCCTGTCTGCCCCTGTGGACTTGTGGACTTCCTGTGTGCCCAACATGGACTTCCTGTCTATTTCCTGTTCCTGTCAGCCTGGCTTCATCCTGGCAGTGGCAGTTAATTCTAGTAACAGCAGCTGACTGCAGTTTACAGGTTACTTAAAAAAACAGCAGCAAGTTGCCCCTCCCAGTCCTGGTACCAGTTGGCCAGCTCCTCCTACTCAGGGGTTTGAGCCCAGCTCCAAGCATTTAAATTTTAAGAGCCTCACCTTCTTCCCTCAGTCCCTCAGCTCCAGGTCCAGTAGCTGATTCCTGCACTTGCTACCCTGTTATATCTGGGTATTTTCTTTTTCTTTTTTCAGTTCTTTAATACCTACTTAATGCATTGTATTAATTCTCTCTTTTCAATTAATTTGTGTGGTTTCTGTTTCCTAACTGGGCTATGATTAATACAGATATGATAGGGAAGGGGATAGGAAGTATGTGTGTGGGGGGGAGAGTAGGTGATTTTAGATGGGGGTGGATCAGGGAGGTCCTCGTGGTGAAAGTGACATTTAAGAAGAAAAATGTTACCTGTGTGTTAAGCAGATACAGTCAGACTGCTCTGGTTGAACCTCAGGCAAGGCAGGATCGTGCTTTTAAGAGTCTGGTTTCATCTGGGCTCCTCTTGTACTCTCTCTGGCCTGGACTTTCTCTTAAACAGTCACTCTCGAAAATGTAGGTTTCAGGGACTTCCCTGGTGGCGCAGTGGTTGCGCGTCCGCCTGCCGATGCA
>NW_021150765.1:0-326 GCF_002837175.3 Physeter macrocephalus
CCTGCAGCAATAACAGCAGCAGCAGCACAAGAAACAGTAGCGGCAGCAGCAGCAAGAGGGCAACGGAAACAGCAACAGTAGCAGCAACAGCAGCGGTTCCACACGAGTCGCGGAAACAAGGAAGTTGCAGCAACACCAGCAGCAGCAGCACAAACATACCTAGAAACACCAGCACGAGAGCATATATAGCAGCAGAAGCAGGAAACAACCCGCGACAGAGGCTATAGAGGCAGCAGCAGGGGCAGCTGCAGGTTGTAAAGGCTTTGCAGATGCAAACAGACGTCATCCCCCGCGTCCACGCATCTGCGGAGAAACAGAGTGGCAGA
>NW_021150765.1:440-2298 GCF_002837175.3 Physeter macrocephalus
CAAGTCTCGGATTCACAGCATCTCGGTCCATTTCTCCCTTTCTGGCTGCTGCGCCCCCGCTTGTTTGCTGTGGCACGCTGCTGCTGCTGCTGGCATCTACGTGCACGTGGTGCAGCAGCGGCAGACCCTGTCCTTCGGCCTTCTCGCGCGCAGCAAAGACGGGGAAGCGTTTCTTCAGCGAAGAAGGAAGGGGAGACACAAGAAATACGTCTAATCCCGTGCAGCTGTCTAAGCGAATATTGTGTGACTGCCTTCCAATAAAGCCCCGAGCAGGTGGAAACAGAGAGAATGTGGTGCTTTCCTCCGCAGAACTCTCAACGGAGGGGGAAGAAGAGAAAGGGGAAGCAGACGGGGAGGATGGCGAAAAGGGAGAAAACACAGAAGAAAATGGAGAAACCAGGTGTGCCCGAGCTGAAAGATTTCTACTGTGCGCGGACCCCACCAGAGGCGGTCCACGCCGCGGCCATACTGCTGCTTCTTCTGTCTCTCTCTCCTCTACTGACGATATACGAGTCTTCTGCTGCCCAACATTCGCCTTTTCCTCTCCCTTCTCGCTACCTTTTCCTGGATGCTTCCCATTGTCATCTTTTGCCTTCTCCTGCTGCTGTCCTTTGTCCCGCTGCTGCCTTGGCTCGTCCTGCTCCTGATTACTCCCGCCGAGCTCCTCCTGCTGCTGCTGCATGGCCTCCTCCTGCTGCTGCTGCATGGCCTCCTCCTGCTGCTGCTGCATGGCCTCCTCCTGCTGCTGCTGCATGGCCTCCTCCTGCTGCTGCTGCATGGCCTCCTCCTGCTGCTGCTGCATGGCCTCCTCCTGCTGCTGCTGCATGGCCTCCTCCTGCTGCTGCTGCATGGCCTCCTCCTGCTGCTGCTGCATGGCCTCCTCCTGCTGCTGCTGCATGGCCTCCTCCTGCTGCTGCTGCATGGCCTCCTCCTGCTGCTGCTGCATGGCCTCCTCCTGCTGCTGCTGCATGGCCTCCTCCTGCTGCTGCTGCATGGCCTCCTCCTGCTGCTGCTGCATGGCCTCCTCCTGCTGCTGCTGCATGGCCTCCTCCTGCTGCTGCTGCATGGCCTCCTCCTGCTGCTGCTTTTCCTTCTGATGCTGTCTCTCTTCTGGATGTTGCTGCGGCTCTACCTCCTCCTGCTGCTGCTGCTTGTCTTCCTTCAATTTTTCCTGCCGGCGCCCGCGCTGTCTTACTGTCGCCTCTCGCTGCCGTGCCCCCTCGAATCTCATCTCTGCATGCTGAAGCTGATGCTGCGGCTGCTGCCCTCCGTTGACTTCTCCGCATACGAACCTCTGCAGAGGAGCCGCTAGTCCAGCATCGTCTTTATCTCTTCCTTCTGGTGCTGCTGCTGTCCCAGCTGCTTTCATTGATGCTGCACGGTTTGCTCTTTCTATTTCTCCGGCTGCTGCTGCCGCTTCTTGATAGCTGTCTTCTGATGCACCTTCTTCCTCCTCCTCTGCTGCTGCTACAGAGATCCCCGGAGCAGCTCCAACTGCAGCAGCAAGTTCTTTCCTCTGTGCCTTCCTTATTCTTTGTTTTTTTTCTTCGTTTGCTGCTGCTGCTGCATGGGTGACAAGGTCGTCAAGTTCCCCTGCCAGTAGAGTATGCGTGTTCGTTCGCTCCGCCGTTTCCTCGTTTAAGAGAAAAAAAACTCCATCTCCTTCCTGCAGAGACTGAGGAAAAACACGAACCTGTTGCAGCGAAGTCACTATGCTTGACAAATGCAGCGGCTCTGTTGGAATGCCAGAGTAATCCACGGGTGCCTGGAATGCAGAGGCGCCCAACCGTTCTTTTTCAGAAGAAAAAACGGCATCGCCTTTGCTGCTGACGTGTGCACCCCTGCTATTGCTGGTAGA
>NW_021150765.1:3553-4478 GCF_002837175.3 Physeter macrocephalus
GCACAGAGAGAAGGCAGGCTTACTGCAGAGGAGTCGGCACGGGAAGCAGATCAACACAAGAAAAACGAACAGCACGTCAATGAAAAAGCACGAGGAGTAGCAGACAATACGAGCGGCAGCACCCGATATCCCAGGCATGGGCGAAGAAGGCTCCGCCGTGCCGCAAAAACAGGAGGATACGGAGAGACGGTATTTACATATTTGCTTGCGGACGTGCAATCACTATTCCGCCGCTCCGGGTCACGGTAGCACAAGTGCAAAGCCTCTCAAAGATGTGAATGTACACCCCAGGATGGAGACACGCAGTGCGGAAGTGTTGAATCAGATCGTGTCCCGGTTTCCCCCATATACAACCAAGAAGTGCGTACACGTCAAGAATACAGTTACAATGTCCTAATAAGCCATATAGAGAGAGAGGGAGAGAGAAAGGGAAACATTTGTATATATATATATATACATATATACACGGAGAGACCTATAGAGAGAGATACAGAAACCTACGTATCCTTCTTCGTATCGGTCTGCGTGTATGTATATGTATACATATGCTTAATCTTGACTACGTCGCTGAACGTAGATACTTCTACCTTTGTTGAGCACGGGTCTGGCATACGTTCACAGACGGCTGCACCTGCTTGCCTAAGTGAACCCGCTATACTAGCCGCTTATTCCTCTGCATTCAACGGTGGTACTCGTCTAGGTATGCGGAAGCTTGATACATGCAGTGATGAATATGTACACTGACCTACTCAGATGCAGACTGACGTACGGTGGAAGCACGACTCTTTTTTCGATAAACCCAGGTGACAGTAAATTTATTTCTGCAGAGCGAAAGCATTGGGTGCACAGCCAACTGTCTGCTCTGGTGTAGAAATAAATTTGTCGGAACCCACAGCAGCCCGTGGAGCACATGCAAGAGCCCGCA
>NW_021150766.1:0-395 GCF_002837175.3 Physeter macrocephalus
GCGGCCGCACGAACGCGCCACCACCTGCAGCTGTCTGCTCTCGTACGCGGAACATCAGTCCTGCTGGTACCAACTATGTCTTCTGACACATGTGCCACCTTCTGTGTGTCGCCTTCTATCTACAGGTGTACGGGTGTACAGGTTACATATGTATTTCTTCGTCAGTCATGCGCTTGTGCACACATACACGTCCAGTGCGTCTACATTGTGGCAGTCATAGGTATGGTCGGACGCCGGTAAGGCGCGTTTTTCACTACGCATCATCATCATTCGTGTAGAAGAAGGCGAGCAACTCACTCCAAATGGGTCTGCGCTTGGGTCCAGACTGGCGTCGATATCTATGTACATATATACAGTTCTATATTTCCAGAGCAAGTCGCCCTAAGTAGTAGCGT
>NW_021150766.1:784-2872 GCF_002837175.3 Physeter macrocephalus
CGCACGCACTCGTATGCATACGTAGGCCCCATCCAGTGCTCACCAGAAAAAGATCACGGCAGCGGCGCAGCCGCATGCCCCAGGCAGTGCAAGCGCATGTGAGACTGCGGAATAACAAAGACTCGGGAACGCAGATGCGTGCACGGGAAAAAAAGGCGACCCACTTTTCAGCACGTATCTCTGTTTCGTGGGCGTGGTATTCTATGGAGGCCGAGCTGCCAGTGCACATGTGTAACTGTAGACACCACACCGTACACTACATGCATACAGACATGTATATCTTCTGTACGACCGTGTACTGTTTCACCTTTGAAGTAGAATAAGAGACATTTTCTCGCAAGCTCCTTTACTGACACGTCACGGCGCAGTGGCAATACTGTTGGAACCCCGCGCTTCGCAGCACACAGGGAAACAAACAATGCGTAAGTACCTCTCGTGTCGCTGATCTCTCTGTAGTGTAGGTAAAGGTATGTTGCGGGCTCAGCTCTGCAAAGGAGGGTATCATCATCCGTTCGGTAGCCATCCAGTCGTACCATGAAGTTTATGGCTGTAACACATGGCTTCGTATAAAGCCGTCGTGGACGCCAACCTGTGAGACTCGGTGTTTCTGTGGGGTCAATCAGTTGCATGTGCTCGGATCAACGCTGCTGGCACTTTTGGCTTCAGCGAGTAGTCCTTTTTCATGTAGTCGTGGTTACCTTTGAACAGCGGCGCTTGACGTGCCACTTTGTCTTGATAGAAACCGTAGCAACTTGGCTCGTTCAGGGTTCCACATTAGTTGGCCAGAGTGCTACACTACCGACGGAGAGACATTGCTAGCCATTGCGAATCACCATCATCACAACACCATCCCCGCGTTTTCACGTTCTGTGCTAGCGTTACTGCATACTGTGTCCGTGCTCCATTTAACGAAAATCGAATATATAGTCACCTACTGCCTAGGTACATGATGCGTGATGTTAACGACCGGTGGAGCTTCCAGCAATTAAGTGCCGCCAACGACACTACCATGTGTTTGCAGGGCAAGGGTAGTTAGTGAGCACCTGTCTGCAGTCTCATAATTACTAGACAATGGGCATGTAACACATTTCATCTGAGATCGCATCCACAATGTGGCTTCTGTCCTTATATAACAAAGTTGTTGGCGTGTAGTGACACCCTACACGTATGTCCCATTTCGCATGCCCGTCCGCCACATGTACAGTGATAGTCTACATCATGTAAGATTCTGTGTAAAGCTCGGGTAATTCCATCTTAGGGCGTCGTTTGCTGATTAACTTTCTACATCCGTGTGTGGTGACCAACGGAGAAGGGGTGAGGTTTGTGTTCTTACGCATAGGGAGGCTTGAATCAGTAGATGTATCTCACTTGACGTGTAGTGACACCCTACACGTATGATCCATTTCGCATTCTCGCCCGCCACATGTACCGTGGTAGTCTACATCATGTAAGATTCTGTATGAAGCTCGAGTAATTCCACCTTAGGGCGCCGTTTGCTGATTAACTTTCTACATTCGTGTGTGATGACCGACGGGGAAGGGGTGAGGTTTGTGTTCTTACACTTAGGAGGCTTGAATCAATAGATGTATCTCACTGAACTGCATTCACACCCGTACACCGTTGCACACCTCCATAACGCATTAGAGACTTTGTACAGTATATACTAGCGGGAAAAACAGATACCTCGTCAGTGCTTCCATAACTAATGAGGAATCCATTTGGTGACTGCTCACACAGGATAAAGTCAATCCACCAGCCTCTTACTTCATGGAGACCCCAACAGATGTACAGTGTACTAATGAAAACTGACCGCAGGGACTTCCCCCCTTGTCAACACGACTCGGCCGAAAAGTACTACATTAGAAAGCTATCGTTTGAACCGGAATTTTTCATGTCGTTTCCAAGGCAGGGCTTGCATGTGTGCACACCACGGTCCCATGTGTGCAACCAAACACGTCGAGCAGTAGTCACTCTACAGCCGCTCTGTGTGCACGTGGGGGCTGCAGCCATCGGACTCGCAGCGGCTATCGCCGAAATGCATCCTAACAGAATTGCTTGCAGTAGAGAGAATCCGTTAGGGGCCGTACA
>NW_021150766.1:4030-4478 GCF_002837175.3 Physeter macrocephalus
GCCTAGTCGTCTGGATCAGAAGGGATATAGAACTGGCAGCACCAGTGCACATCTGGCCGCGTTCGAGGCACTAGCAGCGGTGCTGCTACACCATTCGAAGCGCAGCGACCGGTGGTTGACAAGCCTTCATCCGGCTACAGATTCTCAACAGAGAGATGCTGCTGCAAATTCAGAGAGCACGCTCGCAAGACGGAGTTAAAGAAAGGAGAACAACACTCAGCAGTGTGTTCTGCAGCACCGCATCAGTAGGACAGATGAAGCAGAGCAGCAGCAGCACCACGTGCTGCTGAGCCACTACTACTACAGGTGCCGCCGGCAAGCGCGCGTCATCATCATGCTGCGCCTCCTTTCCTCGTGTGTGTCCTGCGGTTGTTGCTGCTGCTGTGCTGCTGCTGCTGCTGCTGTTCCCGCGCTATTGCAACAGCATCTGCTGTGTGCCGTCCCTGAA
>NW_021150767.1:0-433 GCF_002837175.3 Physeter macrocephalus
CACACACACATACACATACGTGAGGACGCGACAAACGCCTCTGCACCCGGATCACACACACACACACACCTACCTCTACTCATATATGTATATGTACGTGTGGGCCGAAGAGAGAGGAAGACTGCGAGAAAAGTGGGACGGGAGGTTTTTGCAGAGGTGCAAGAGGAAGCCAGGGTCTTATTCCAGTAGCTTACGAGGACGAAGGCGGAGTCATATATGTATATGTACGTGTGGGCCGAAGAGAGAGGAAGACTGCGAGAAAAGTGGGACGGGAGGTTTTTGCAGAGGTGCAAGAGGAAGCCAGGGTCTTATTCCAGTAGCTTACGAGGACGAAGGCGGAGTCAGAGACGCAGAAGGACGGCTGGAACAGCAGCGCAGCCTGCCATTGGATCAGGAGCGGCACCCAGCAGCACAAGCGATGCTGTTACACGTC
>NW_021150767.1:1727-4477 GCF_002837175.3 Physeter macrocephalus
CACGGGTTGCAGGGTGGGCGCCCTCCCCCGTCATATAATACCTTCGAGCAGCAGCGTAACAACATTGCCAGTCCGTGGAATTTGTCCAGGGCGGCAGCTTACGTGGGTGCGGTGTCTTGCACATTGGTGTGGACACGTGGTCATGATTATACAGAAGCAGCAGATGTATGTGCAGACCCGCAAAAAGTTGCTGTCTCTCTGTGCGTCAGCCCCCCAGGTTGCGCTTCCTCCGCCAGTGTGCTGCTGCAGCTGCATCTTGGGCTTTCTCTCGTGAAGTATTGCTTTACCGATGCAATAGCAATGCACAGAGCCAACGGGTAGCGGTACAGGCGCACGGCGAGCGGCAGCAGAGCAAAGAAGCTGTGCCCCTGCAGGTGTAATCACAGCAGACGCACCAGTGTCAGCAGCAGCATGGTGGAGGACTAGCAGCGACAGGCTGAAACAGCAGCGGCTGCGCGTGGCAGAAGTGTATATAGAACAGGAGGCGACTCCAGAAGAGCAGCAGCAGCAGCCGTCTTCAGTCCTGAACAACTGAGCAGCAGCAGGAAGAGTCTTCCGGAGAAACGCATGCACCCAGCAGGCGTACACCAGCGTGCTCGCCCTCCAGAGTCACTGCCACACCAGCGCCCTCACTCCCTATCAGCGGCAAAAAATTAGCAGAGCAGCAGCATCCCACACTCTCACACGTATATACACATATCCACACGTCTTCTTACATGCACACACGCGTATTTCTCCTACATACATACATTTTCCTCGTTCGCACACACACACACACACACATACGTACACTCGTATTTACATAAATAGAGGTATGTGTGTATATATGCACCTAAGTATCTTCGCACTGTACACAGGCGTGTGTGAGTCCTTGCGGTGCATGGTCCACAGAGATACGTGCATGCAACAAGCAACCAACTCGGGTCGTCTGCTGTTGCTGCTGATGCCTCCCCTGCTGCTGCTTCTTCTTCTGGTGACCTCAGTAACAGCCGGCTAAAGTTGTGGTCGCTGCACCAGTGTCAGAGGCACCATGTGCAACCAGTAGCAGCGCCAGCATAACAGCAGCAGCAGCAGCCACAGCAACGCAGCAGTGGGTGGGGCAGCACGTGTCTTTTTCGAAGGAGAGTGGAGTCATATTATCCTGCCGCTGCGAGGACTTCCAGAGAGTCGCCGCCGCCGCTGCAGCTCCGGCAGAGAAAAGACATTTCGTGTGGCCCTTGCGCAGATTTTTTGCGCTGCTGCAGCGACGACGTCACGGGCGTAAAATGGAGTGCGAGGCTGCTCTGCCGCAGGGGCTACCTGTGAAGTGCCTAAAATAAAAACAGAGCTCCAGCGACACTTCCACGGTAGTACGCGTGCCTCTCTACACACAGACAAACAGTGGGGGAGAAACGTTTATAGGGACGATAATGCTGCAAGAGACTATGGGGCAGGCATGCGACAAATCTCTATGCGCCTGCACCCCACCGCAATGCATGCGCCAGCGAGAATTACCTGGAAGAGGATTGCGAACAGCAACCTGTAGCGGGCAAAGACCTGCATCATCATCAGCAGCCACAGCAGCAGCAGCATCACTGACAGCAGCAGGAGCCTCGCCAGCAACTCCATCAACCACAGCAGTGCAGTGACACAGGATCCCAAAGTATAGGAGGGGCCTCCTTACATTGCACCTGGGATCTAGTTCTGGGTCAGCTCCTGGAGAGAAGAAGCAAACACTTTTTAGTTGAGGCAATGGAGGAGAGCTTGTAATGAAAGGTTTTCTACAACCTCATTAAGGTTCATCTGTCACAATTTACCCCACACACACCTGTACCTTAGTGGAAATGCTCTTCTTACTGCCATCTAAGGCCATTCCTGCTTTGGTTCAGACTTCCCACTCCTGCATCTATACAACCATATCCTCACCATGGCAAACCCAGCACCAGACTCCACTTCCTTCCATCATGGCCTCTCAGAACCTGACCAACGAAGTTGACTATAGTGACACCCTCCTCTCAGATATTATACCTATGCCTCTACCACACACTCCATTTTGTTATCCCAAAGTTTAGTTATTCTTATAACACTTTTATAATTGTTGCCATGTCAATGAACCATCTGGGGCAGTATTCACTTTCAACAAATTGAAATTTGACTCACTTTTTAAAACTTTAAGTGAAGTAATTTTAAAAGAAAACATTATACCACTACTAAAAATAGAAAAGTGTTTCACTTGCCATAAACAGAAGGTATCTATGGAAATAAATACAGCAGGAGCCAAAAACTGTAATTAAATTTTAGCTATACTGGACCAGCCTGGGTCTCTCAGCCTGAGGCTTCTTCTAGGGGCGGTGTAGACAGAGACAAACCAAGTATGAGAAGAATTTAGAGGGCACCCTAGCATGAAAGTGAGGATTTCTTCTGATAGTAGTCAGAAGGCTGGAAAGCAAAGTGGCTTTCTTGATTCAGTGTGGTTTAGTGCTCTGTTCTTGCATAGTCCTTGTGTTAACGCTACCAATGGCAGTCCAGCAGCACATACAAGCAGCTTTCACGGGGAAGTGGGCAGGGCAAAGCTTTGCTGTCGCTCACGCAGCCTAAGCAGAGAGATAGTGCCCTCTCGAAAAGATTTGGCAGCAGCAGTGCGCCGAGAGGTTGCTGCTGCAAACGTAGTGGGACTAATTGACGGTCCTGCTGGTGTCGCTGCTGTTGTGGACGTGTATGCTGCGTGAGCTGCGGCAGCTTGCCATTCTTGCTGCTGCGCTGCAGGTGGC
>NW_021150768.1:0-205 GCF_002837175.3 Physeter macrocephalus
CGATTTATAGCTCTGCATAGGCGGATACATCTCTTACCTTATCTACATGCATGGAAGATTTCTAATAATTGTATACATGCATACCTAGTAGAGACGCATGCGTAGAGAGACACACGTGTAATACATAATTCAATGACTGCGCGAACGGACTGCATATGCGTGTACACAGAGGGACTTTACGCCCGAGGTGCTCAAGCACCTACTT
>NW_021150768.1:812-3358 GCF_002837175.3 Physeter macrocephalus
GTGTATATACGTGCACACGCATACGTATATATATATATATATATATATATGTAAGTGTATAACTAGATCCTTGTATGCTATTCGTTTCAGAACAGCAAGTGCTAGCCCCCATTCTGCACATACCATGGCGAACATTACCTGGGGCAGGTCCCATATATATATATATATATATACACTTGTACATATATTTCCGAGTGTAATTGACGGGTTTATATTGTATGTG
Organism: Physeter macrocephalus; assembly: GCF_002837175.3. NCBI lineage: Eukaryota > Metazoa > Chordata > Mammalia > Artiodactyla > Physeteridae > Physeter > Physeter macrocephalus. The sequence goes on from NW_021150768.1 coordinate 1,036, forward strand.
TCATGCGCGTGTAGTATAAGTGTATACCTGTATGCCTGTAGGCGTACAAGCAGCGCACAAAGACGTATGGGTGTGCGGCTGCGTGCACAAGTAAAAGCATGGCGGTTATATCGGGATACACAGTGTGCCAACGTGCGGCGCATACGCCTCTGGTCGCGTCTATTGACGTACAGAGCGTCTATCCGTGGTATAACGCGTTCAAACGTGCAACTGTAGACTACGTGCCGTATCCGTGTATATATATATATATATATATACATATATGTATCTGTGCGTGTAAATCAATGCATATGATTTGAAAACGCGGATCTCTGCCGTTCAGCGTATAGTGACCGTCGACGTCCTACATACGAGCGAAGCAATGTGTTTCTGAACTACCATGCATAGGTGGTCTATCATAACATTTTAACCACCTTTTCAGTTCGGAAATACCTGTTTACATTTCTATGCAAACCACGCACAAACTTACGTGTTCGTATACGCTTACGGTGTCTGCGTTAGAAGGATAACCCGGGTGCATATGTTAGACTGAGCATAAGCGTAGAAGCGTTAAAATATGCACAATCATGCACATGCGGCTCCTCAGTTAGCCTCTGCAGTGTGAAGCCGTAACATATCTGCAGTAGTCTTGATCACAGGAAGAAAAATGAAAAGGGCACTAGCAGCCACGGAAAGCAAATAAAAATAACAATTGTAGTGGGTAGATGTACAAAGATGAGCAGGTAAAAACTATGTCATCCACCGCGGTTACTGCAGAAAGAGACAGGATGAACAACGTCTTTGAGTATCCAGAAGAAAATGCAACAGTGAAAGCTTTAGCCTCGATGGCTCTCATCATGGTAACAGTAGAAGTAACGCTAGGAGACAAGATCTAAGTGGCAGTGAAAATGTAGTCACCAGGACGCAGAACACAGAGGGTTTCTTGCATCCGACAAGACACACGCTTGTGCTGGTCATATTGCAAGTGCGAGTACCACTCAGATTTATCGCAGGTTGCTGCCGCTATCGCGTACTTCTAGCGCTACTGCTACTTCTACTAATAGTACGGCTAGTACTGAGTTTGCAAGCTGCTGTTGAGGTGATGTTACTGGTGGCGTAAGTTGACTCATTAGACGAAGTAAGAGTTCTACTATTACAATAATATCTACAGATATATCCACTGCATCTTTCATAATGTGAACACCTCATCGTAGTGCTGATGTCGATTTTCGTGAGCTCGAATATAAAACAACGCCAGTGCTGATACAAAAACAACAACACCTAGGCTCCCTCACAACGGCACAGCCACACACATTCATACACAGAAACGCAGACTGACATACACACGTATATAAAAGTGGATAATTGTGCATATAGACAGCATAAATCGTTTAGACAAATGGTACTGTCCAGCTGAAGTTTTGCAAGGAGAGGGATCCTTTTTCTCTAAACTGCTATTACGCATCACAAAGGAATGACTCGTGCTGCCTTCACCTACCGTAGTGATGCTGAACAATCAATCAAGTACGTACAAAAAGACAAGCCGGTGTAGGTGTAAATAACGACATTACTCTTACGTACACGAGGCCGAAAAGTCATCTGCGTTTTTGCAGCTAGGTAGAAGCACAGGGGGGTTCTAGTTTTACGAACGCACATGTGTGTGCCACTTGTATCTCTACGCCAACTTATAGACACACTGCTTTGCGTCTACAGCTGCGAGTTACTGTACACAAACTTCTCACCACCAGTAAGAGTGCGAGCGACCGTACAAATGTGCGCTATACTTAAGAGCATCCCAACCCTAAAATGGACACAGAAGAATCGAGTAAAACAGTGCCCTGTGCAACGCACACAACGACAAACTGAGAGGGGCGGTGAACACAAGTGGGAGACCTCGCAGTATGACAAAGATTCACAGGATTAGGACAATTTCATTTGATCACGCCTACAAAGGAAGAGCCGTGTTGTGTCTCGAATGAATTCCACAGGAGAACCAAACATTAAGTTAAATCTATTTACTAACGCCCGCCACGTTCTTTTCTTGGTACACGTGTCGGAGATGACGGAGGTGCTTTACTTACACAAGTACAATTGTGCACCACGTATTGGACGTTTTCGACTCGAAATATACTGCGCTTGCCACTGAAAGGCCAGTGTGTCGCTCAGCACATGACCTTCTCATGCTGTGTACTGCGCGTGAAGGTCTATACGTTAATGTGGAAACGAAAGTGATTGCATGTGTATGCAGCATTCGTTGCTCCCCGTACGCAAATGAACTCGGTAGCCGTGCCCGTACTAATGCTACAGATTGCATACTATTCCCGAGCAGCCACCTGAGTGTGAC
>NW_021150768.1:3600-4476 GCF_002837175.3 Physeter macrocephalus
TGCCCGTACTAATGCTAAAGATTGCATACTATTCCCGAGCAGCCACCTGAATGTGACGTTTCTCCTCCTCCAGACTGTTTCCCTGTTTTGCCAGTTTGCTCATGTAGTATTAGATTGTCAAATCAGGCATGGAACTGCGCATTCACGATTGGGATAACAAGCGGTGGAGCAGCATACACTGACACCAAGAAAAGATAGAAAGAGCTCCTGTGTTGTCTGCTACAGCATTTATGAAGGCTGAAAAGTCTCATCTAGTTGACCTTAACCATAGATGTCTAGTTCGTTCTTGCAGGGGGACACGAAACACAAAGAACACTTTTGTCCGGAACACTTTTGTCAGGTTATCTCCTTAATGGGCATTCTTCACCTCGTTCCACACGGTGGTGGAGTAAAAGGCACACAACGGTCCTAGGAATAAAAGTCCTCTTTAAACCCATATCTGTTTGAGCGTGGTTACATACATACACGTATTATGGAGAACGTACGACTTCGTTCCTATCTAACTTACTAAATGCCGCTTTTCAGATCTGTTCCTATACCTAAATTTTCTACACGTAGTTATGTTCAGCTGTCACGTCTACTTTTTCAGCGACGTTGCGACGGGTGTGAGTACACGTACAGTATTCCTAGTACTTACATACAATATGTAGGGAAGTGAAAAGCTAAGTTACAAGTGTGCGTAAGGTGGTGTCGCAATGCGGAAGACGGGACTGTCGCAATGACTCAAAGCGAACAGCTGCAGTTTTGGGATGCGGGACTCTGAGCGCAGACACGCACAACCGAAAGCGTTAGAAATGCCGCTGGTGTGCAGTTAAAGCAGCTTGACAAGTCTGTATCTTCTTGTAGGAACGGGTGCTCTCACAGTGTATTAGACTG
>NW_021150770.1:0-4475 GCF_002837175.3 Physeter macrocephalus
AACACACCATTGTAAAGCAATTATACTCCAGTAAAGATGTTAAAAAAATGTATTACAAGTAAAATAAGTCTGTTTAAGTAGATTTTACAGGCACATGATTAAAAGCATTAAAAATGTATTACAAGAAAAATAAGTCAGGTTCTGTGTTAGTTATCTAACACTGTGTTAATGAATTACCGTGAACTTAGAAGCTTAAAACAACACACATTTATTATATCATTTTCTGTGTGGCAGGAATATGAGCATGGCTCACCTGAGTCCTGGGTGTGGCTCATCTGGGTCGTCTGCTTTAGGGTCTCAAAAGCTGCGATTAAGTTATCGGCCAGGACTGGAGTCTCATCTGAGGCTCAACTGGGAAAGGACACCAAGTTAACGTCATTGTTGAAGGATTTGTTCCTTGTGCTTGTGGGTTACCAGCCAGAGGTATCCTCAGTTCCTTGGCATATGACCTCTCTGAATGGCTGTTTACTTCATAAAATCCAGCAAGTGTGAGGTTCAGTAGAGTCTGCTAGCAAGATGGAAATTACAGTCCTATTTAACATAATCACAGAAGTGACATTCATCACTTTTGTTGTATTCTGTTGTCTAGAAACAAGTTGCAGATCCTGTCCACACTCGAAGGGGAATGGATTACACATGGGCGTGAATGTTAGGAGGCAGAGATGATTTGGGACCATTTTAGAACCTGTCAGTCACTGCCTCCCACTCCAGATCCCCAGTTCCTATCTTCAGGGGGCAGCTCCTGTTACCTATTCCTTGTGAACTCATCCAGATATTCTATGCATCTGTATGAAGTCACCCCGCCCCCTCCAACAAACAATCAAAAATTATAATGTTGTATTCACAGTGCTCAGCACCCAGATTTTTTCATTTAACAATGTATGTCTTGAAAACTAGTTCATATTAGTACCTACAGATCTGCTTCGTTCTTTTTTATAACTGCATACTCTTCCATTGTTTGGATATCCTATCATTTATTTAACCAATTCTCTCTTTCATGGATATTTAGGTGGTTTCAAATCTTTTGCTATTACAAACAATTCTGGAGGATACATATTCCTGACCAAAAAGTATATGCATTTAATATTTTGAGTTATTGCTAAATGGCCTTCCTGAAGAGTCGAACCAATTTACACACCTATCAGCGATGAATTAAAGCACCTATTTTCATTCACAGTTTATGTTCTAGAAATACTGATCTATTTTGCATTTTCCCATGCTTTCTCAAGCCTTTTTTCTTTGCCTCATACTGTACTTTTTCTTTGCTTGTAACATTTTCCTTCTGTTCGCTTTCTTTGAAAACTCCTACACATTCTTCAAGTTCTCTGCTCACATGTTACCTTTCCATGAAACAGCACTTTGCCAAGGATCCTATATGCTTAATGACCTTGTGCATGGCTCTATTAAGGTATGCAATTATCTTTATTTACAATATTATAATTATAATAGATAATTCCTATCCTCCTCCACTAGAGGGCAGGGACAATTCCTTTTTTTTTTTTTTCCCCTAGTACACAGCACCACACCTAGCTTACAATAACCACCCAAGTATTTGTTGAGTTAATTAAGATGAACGTGAATCCACAATGTTTTCCAGATCCTTTCCCAGGGATTATTGCATCGATGACACTAAATCAGCCTCCTATATGTTGTACAATTTGGGGGTTAAAAATATCTCTGGGCCAACCCCTCCTTTCAATAACAATGCAATAACCTCCTCCAATAACTACAGGAACTTGTAAAGAACCAGAAAACACCAGCAACTGGCAAATAAGCTCAGGTCACTGGCTTTTTCCTCTAAAATCAACCGTGGAGAAAATGTAAAGTAAGAGGGAAGCATAGAATCCAGGAATGAACCATCATAATCACTACTTCTGTGAGAAACCCTTAGGGAAACTAAAAAGTCTGTCTTGAATTAGACTGTGTGGGAAGCGGGGGAAGAAGATGGGTATCGAGGAGAGAAAGAGAGACTGGGGGCTACACTATGGTGGAGGGTAGCAGTGAGAAGGTAGGTGAAGAAAAGCTTCTTAAAGTTCTGCTCTTTCCTTCTGCAGAGTTGCTTTGAGACAGACAGTCACTGCCTGCCCCTTCATGGTAAAGCTAGTGGCAGCATCCTAGACCACAGGGGATGGTATCCATGGGGGTTGTTTCCATGCACGGCGTGTCATGATTTTATGTGCTGTGTTCTCTTATCCACCCTACCAATGCTGCACACCAGTTTACCTCCAAATTCCCTGCCCATATTCCTTCAAATTATTTCTTTTTCTGCTTAAATCAGTGGTTAGTTTCTGTTTTTTGTAACTGTTAACCCTGACCATCAGTGGAAACAAGCCTGGAGGAAGGGAAAGGGATAGAGGTTATTATAATAAACCAGATGAGAGGCAATGATGGTGTGGGCAAGAATGTTGGTGGTATATGAGGTTATTGGATTGGAGATATATTTTGGACATTAAGTAGAACAGACTTTCTAAAGGATGAGGAAGGGGAGGAAAATAAAGTAATTAAGGATGACTCTGAGGTTATTGTCCAGCAGAACTGTGTGAATGGTAGTGCCATTAATTGAAATGGGAAAGAGTGAGGGAGAAGAGAAGATTTTTTTTAAAGGTAGGAATTAGAAGTCCTGTTCTGGTCATGTTAGACTTGAGATCCCTATTAGGCATCCAAGTGGAGATAATATATGAGACTAGGGTTCAGGACAGAGTCATGTCTGGAGATATAAACTGATGGGATCAGCAGCATATAGAGAGTATTTAAAGTCATGGGACTGAATGAGATCATTAGGGAAACAGAGTATATAAAGAAGAGGACCAGGAAATGAAGCCTGAGGCAACTGATCTTTAGAGATTGGGAAGAGAAGGAGGATCCAGTAAAGGAAATTAAGAAGAAGCAGCCAAAGAAGTACAAAGAAAACAGGAGAATGTGGAGTCTCTGATGTCAGATGAAAGCATTGTTTCAAAACTAAGGAGAGGTTAGTATGTCCCATATTGCTGAGAGTTCAATAAGATGAGAACAGAAAATTTAATATGAAATTTGAAAATATGGAAGTAACTGGTGAACTTGGCAAAAGCATTTTCAGTACAGTGGTGCAGAGGAAAGCCTAGGATTTACTTCTTTTTTCCCTCCTCCAATTTTCTACTTGTATTTGCCTGGAACATAGATAAAATGTCTGGAGTACAGTAGCCATATTGGGTCATGAAGTAACATTGAGGCTGGAAGTTTTACACTAAGGATGGCAGAGCAGGAAGACAGAGGAGCTTGGGTCCCTAGGGACAATATGAACCCATAATATCTACCTCTGAGCTTCCTTTATATAAAAGAAAACAAACCCTGCCTTATATATACTACTCTATTCTGGATTTTGTGTTATATGTGACTAAATGTAATTCACACTGACACTGACATAGGAGAGCAGAGAAAATAGGCAGTGTCATGGTAGAAACAAATTTTTTTTTCCTCCAAAGATGGGAGATACTGTAACATATTTGTAGGCTATAGAGGAAGAAATTGATGGCGCAGAAGAGAGAGGGTATAACTAGAAGAGCAGAGCCCATGAGTAAGGAAAAGGGATTGGAGTCTTGTACACAAATGAAGGGATTGGCCTTAGATGGTAGTGAGAATAGTTCATCCATTGTAACAGGAAAGAAGGCAGACAGGTATAGGCCCAGGTAGTTCAGTAGCTTGGTGAAGAAGACGAAGTAGTTTTTAGTTAGATTTTCCTATTTTCTCAGTAAAATATGAAATGAGTCATAAACTTAATTCTAGTTCATCTCTAAAATGTGGATAATAGTGTTTGCTTCCAAGGGTTAATGCACGTGCAGGTAGGTCAAGTACAGTATATAGGCCATGGCTAGGTTTGCTGTACTGAAATCTCTAGTAGGCCTAATTGCCAGCAAGAGATGAAACTTGCAAGTAGCTAAGTTACATAAAATGCTTCATATGGGTTTCTTAGTTAGATTCTATTTCTATGGCACAGAAAGGATCTATGAACCTGGAACTCAGGTGTTAGCTGGGATGGTGAGGCCTGACAGAACTCCTCTCCCAAGATGGAAGAATGCTGTTCTTGGTTCTTACTGCAGAGGTAAGGCCCTTACTGCTACACTGAACTTTGGGCGCAGCCCCATGAGGAACAAGTGAAGGTCTGGGAAGCTGCTTCCACTTTTTCCTCATTCTCGAAGTCCTCATCCTCTCATTTTCAAAGTTCTTGAACTTTAGCCAGCCCTTGTAGTCTGTCGTAGCCTAAGTGGTCACTTTGGAATTTGTATTATCAGCTGAGTTGACATAGTTTTTTGGAGAAAATTCGTGGTTAAAATAGTGCATTAAATTAGTTGTGACTTTTATCAGCCCTTCCTTTTGGTTCTTATAAAATTCCCTCATGCTTACAGGTCATATAGAAAAATTTCACACCCAATGTAAGAATTATTATTATTATTATTTTTTTTTTTTGTAGTACGCGGGCCTCTCACTGTTGTGGCCTC
>NW_021150771.1:0-801 GCF_002837175.3 Physeter macrocephalus
TTTTCATTCAAGAAGCAGCCCACGCGTATATATACATACCTATGTACAGGGAGCCATTAAACCAGTGTACTTGTATACGTTGTGCGCGTCCGTGTGCACACATACAGTAAGGCTATCAGTATAGGCGTACGCATTTATGTATAGGAGCCAGCGTCCCTGCCCGCAGTCATTCTCTCCAGGAGAGTGACTCCCAATCGTGTGTGTGTATTTCTGTATCTGTAACGTGCGCGTGTACGCATATCAGATCACTGTTTTTACTGTTGCAGCAAATCCTGGTTAACCACCACACCCTAAAGGATATTTATATATATGATACGTACATGTACCCGTATATATACGTGCATATAGATACATACGTGTGAATTGGCTGAAGCGCACCGCTCTGCCGCCGCGCACCGGTGTCTGTGTGTGGGTGTATATGTGTGTCTGTCTGTCTGTCTGCGATAGACGTACCTGAAGGCGCGACGGCTGCTTCTTCTATCCAGAGGAGTACTCTTGTCATTGCTGCATTCGCCCCGTGGCACACAAGTCATCGTAAATCTCTCCCTCTCTCTATGTCCGAATACTTGTAAATGCCTGCATCTGCAAATGCAAATGTATACATGTATACATTCATGCACGTACACGGAGAATCCGTGTACGTACTTGTACCTCAAAAGGTGTGTGTTTGTATACACGTGCGTATACGGCGCACCTGGACCTGTGTGTCTCGCCGCCCCGGGCGATGGCCACGTGGTCACAGACGTGTGGAGAGAGGCGGCAGTGATGCCCCGTCGCTGCTGTCGTTGTCTTGATCCGTGC
>NW_021150771.1:2152-2941 GCF_002837175.3 Physeter macrocephalus
TTGGGTGTGCAGGTTCGGCAGCAGTTATGCATGCGCACAGGTGGAACTGAACCTTGTTGCATGCTTAGAAGGACCTCAGAAGAGCTGCAGTACACCGCGCCGTGCCACCGTAATTGTGGCCGTTCTCGAGGAGCTGTTGTTCACACCATCTAGCTTACATACAGTGGGAAAGCTGCTTTGCACACTCCTGTCTCGCAGGGAAAGGTAATGTTTGGGGTGTGTGTTTTCACATGAAAAAAATATGTGAAGCGATTCGTAGTCGTTCTTGTGGAGAGCGAGGCAGAAGGGCGTGTGGTGTCTGGACTGCATGAAACAGATCGGCAGCAGGGTATTTTCGAGGACGAAAACTCCGAAGGGCTGCAGCACCATCCACTTCTCTCGACCTTTCCCGAAAGTTGGAGCACGGCCAAGTGAGTTGTAGGAGTACATGCCTCTTCTTGGTAACACGTCACCTGATCCGTCCGCGTTCGATCGGTGCGTGTATGTGCGCGTGTGTCTGCGCGTGTGCCGTTCTTCACCATCCTGCGGCCGAGTACATCTGCGTGGTGCACGCATATGGCAAAGAAGGCGTCTTTCGCTGGAGTCAGAGTAAGCCTGTACAACCACAGTGCACGTACGTGTCGTTGCAGGCGCTCGTGCCTAAGTGTGTACATGTGCACACACGTGGACGTGTACGAGCACGTGCTCCCAGCTGGATATTATGCTCGAGCTCGCTTGTGACGGGCATGTGTTCGCCTTGGGGGTGCCGCAAACGGACCCCGCATGGTCTGCCCGCCTGCTTCTTTCTGG
>NW_021150771.1:4125-4475 GCF_002837175.3 Physeter macrocephalus
CGAAGTAACGTAAACACTCTAAATGTCCCGGTGCCTTCGCCGCGACTGATTTTGCATCCACCGGGAGCGGGATGTGATTTGACCTTAAGAGGCGGGGAGCGTGTGCCGGTTCCAGAAAAACTCGTGTTTGCCTGCGGGTGAAGATACCATCTGCACGACTGGCACGATCTTTACGTGGATGGACCAGTGCACGACAACAGGAGTGACAGAGGTTTTTACAGCGTACTGGAGTATCACGAGGGCCTGATACTTTCCGGTGTGCCGTTGCGACTTTCCTGAACAGGCGGCTCGACGTGCAGATTACTTATTTACGGCAAGTGCATGCGCTCTGCTACTACAGCGGGGAGGTG
>NW_021150772.1:0-627 GCF_002837175.3 Physeter macrocephalus
GTCCCAAAAAGTCCTCCTCTAAACCGACGCGTGCTGCTTGCCTCCTCTATTGTCTAGCCGCTCGTTAATGCGTGATGGTCTCTGCGGGCAGGGAATCCGCAACAGTGTTTAACGTTGAATTCTGCCGACTAGTCAGTCTATAACTAGCTCAAGACAGCCCCAAATCATTTGATGCTACACGATGAAGTTTGAGGGTCGATCTTGTGGTGGTAAATCTGAATGGCAAAGATAAGGGATTTTCGAAATTGAAACGCTGAAGCAGAACACACAGCGCTTTGTGCTATACAACAGAGGGGGTACATGAAGCGTAAAACCCCGACGACTCTCAACAGTACTAAGAAGATACAAAAGATGTACGAAGTTTGAATACATTTGAACCATTCATGTCGCTAGACTGGGTTTAAAAGCTGCACATTCTAAAGTAGGAAATGGGAGATATATTGTGTAAAACAGTGTAAGTTGAGGCGCAGGGGCATGGGCAGCACTAAGGGAGCTCTGCACCTTGCTTCACAGCATCTGCTGCTGCTCCCCCTGTCTCCAGTGCCGGGGTGTTAGACGTGTACCGAAGGCAGACTCACCAGTTTGCTGAAGTACGTGGCCGTTCAATATGTGCACAGTTCTCTTCAG
>NW_021150772.1:818-2671 GCF_002837175.3 Physeter macrocephalus
AGTAGTAGTAGTAGTAGTAGTAGTAGTGACAGTAGTAGTAGTGACAGTAGTAGTAGTGACAGTAGTAGTAGTAACAGTAGTAGCAGTAGTAGTAGTAGTAGCAGTAGTAGTAGTAGTAGTAGTAGTAAAATCAAGAGTAGTAGTGGTACTTGTATCGGTACTAGTACTCGTAGTAGCAATGCAACGCGGCATTTGCCCGTGTCCTTCGCGACAACGTAGCACGGACGTCGTAGTAGGAAACTAATGTAATGGTAGTACAAAGGATAACCCCAGATTACTAGGTGTGGCCCAACTGGCAATATTAAGAGCTCTGCACCCTCGTGCAGACTCGTTCGCGCGGGGGTGCTACTACTCGTTGACTGGCGACATAGTTCAGTAGTAGTAGTGGTAGTAGTAGTTATTGTAGTAGTGTAGTGCCTACAGGAGGACCAGTAGGGCAGTAGTTGTTTCTGGCGTAGCGGTAGTAGTAGTGGCTGTAGTGCGGGTAGTAATTGTTGTTAGGACGCATTGTGCAGTGATAAAGTAGTAATAACGGGAGTAGTGAGTAGTGAAGCCACGAATATAATCAATCTATAATGGTAGTGATGGTTGTAGTAGTCATACGTGTCTCCCTTACTTCATGGAAATCAAGAATATTCCACTGGTTGCATTTGTGAAACGTGACCAATAACTTCTACTCTTGTGACATTCAGAACTGGAGAAATACATAGATTTCTCCAGTTCCTCAAACACCGAATGAGGGCTAGCCCGCGCAGCCACAGTGTGCACGTCTGCGCTTCTTGCTTCATGTGCTTGGCAGGTGTGTCCAGCGCTATTCTACACGCATGACCCGAAGATGCACAAATTTAGAGGGAAAAGCATTATCCAGCTACATTTGAAAGGCGTGTTTACACATATATACATGCACGTATACGTGACTATGCAGCCGTATCTAACCTGCGAGCCATTCGCGATACACGTCTGGCATTAAATACTCTTAGGCAGATCCGCACGTACATACGCACCCATACGTGGACAAGTGCCTGTGCTGCATGACATCTGCTACGTTTTCTTGTAAGCGACTAGGGAGTCTCTGCGATATTGTCGTTCTGAATACTAAAGATCAACACTATCATGACCATACAGTAACACCTTTTATTGTACGACAGGCGCAACAATCCCTTCGTAAGGGCCAATAGCTAGAGCTTCTCTCTTCAGAATTGTCGCTGACAAAGCCATAGTGTCTGCAGGCCTTAAACGTGTGTGATCCAGCAGTAACAAAGTGATCGTGGTTTCTTTGTGCGCGTGCCTCCCCTGGGTAGATGAAGCAGTTGGCCTTATACCGTAACAGCCTCTTTCCAAACACACACGGTGCACATAGTTACTTTCAAACAGCCCTAGTTCTCTAGGTTAAAACCTTGCACTGGACGATATCGCGGCTTTATGCGGCGTACTTACGAATATGTAGTGCACATATATTTTATGTGTCGTTGCCGCACCTTGTACTATTAATTTGTGACTGCAAATTGTAGGTGGATCGTCGAGCAGGCGGGCACAGCTGTTTTTATAGTTCGTATTTTGACTGGATCTTTACGGTTTGGTGATCAACACCTTGACAACATAATATCTCCATGAAAGACTACATCAGAAGACACGTGCCACAGGACAACATGTCGTTCCTGTCCGCGGTTAATTGTCACTAAAGTGGTTAAAACGTGTGACTAAAAACACAGAAACACGCACAAAAAATCTACGGGAGGATACACATCAATGCGACTTTTTTCTACGCATCTGTACACTTGAAAAACTCACATTACAATGGCCAACTACAGAAGATGCAGCCCACCCTCAACGTCTACATACAACAGATCAAG
>NW_021150772.1:3966-4474 GCF_002837175.3 Physeter macrocephalus
TACCAGTACGCCAAGATCCCAGCTGTCCACGGACCTGAGTGCTACGCATAGCCGATCTTCAGTCGTATTTTGAGGAAGTATCGCTTTCGCGCAGATCTCTGGAGCTGCGGAAGCAGCTTTGGGCTTAACACGACAGTCAAACTTGTTACCCTCTTGCCGCAGGTAATCGAAGTCCAGCAGTGTCAGCTCGCCAGAGGGGGATACACCAATATTCTCTAATTTAATGTCCAAATGGACAAGGCCTGCTGCTGCGAGATGAGCACCGAGCTGAAGGAGACGCTTCACCAAGTAAAGCTGTGCCTCGGGTTCAATCGCAGGCATGTCATACAGATCCGTCAACTGGGGTTGCATTATTTGCAAAAAATTGATCAAGTGATAATTTAAACGACTGTCACCCACTAAGTACGAGGGCCTCCCTCGTAACTGTGCTGCTGCAACTGGCACCACAAAGCCATAGTTGTTGAGCTGCTGTGGTGTAAAACCCGCAGGCATCAGGCCCCAAATTCGA
>NW_021150775.1:0-301 GCF_002837175.3 Physeter macrocephalus
CTGCCAACTGTAGTAGCGGTTATACATTACATTCGTAGTAGTAATGGTAGTAGCAGTGAGAGATGTTCCAGTGGCACTTCTATAATTCAAAGCAGCTGTCACGTGCGTTGGAAAAGTCAGGACAGCGGGAAGGAGCCATGCGCAGATACATGCGGAATGCTTACACGGTCAGTATAGAGAGCCCGAAAACTCGGTATATTTGGTAGAGGTTTTGAGAGTTGTAGTGTTGTGTAACCAGGAGCTCTCTAGACAGTGAGTCCTCCGTGATTGTGTCCGCTTAATGTTGTGTCGACTTGGAGTA
>NW_021150775.1:554-3044 GCF_002837175.3 Physeter macrocephalus
ACCGACTCTTTCCGTGCTGGTAGCAACCATCGGCCAGAGCGCGTCGACATAGAGTTTTTGATTAAAACGGGAAATTCCGTACTCGTGACAAACCGGTATCTCAAGAGTAGTATAGGCATGGAAGTATTTTGTCGATTTAATATCTCTTGCTTAGAAAAGCACGGGTGTGCGAATCTTTAGAAACGCGTCTGCCTCCCTGTACCGCCCTGCTGTACTAACAGAAAGGTAATCTGGTCACCGTGGAAAAGCAGTCGCACTAACGTATAGAGTAGTAGACAACGGTCAGCGGTGCAGGTGATCACAATCAGTTCCGCCTTACCTTTCTCTCGACTGGCTTAGGAACACATACCCTTTCAGAAGTGCGTCCGTCGAAATCATACGACCTGCGGAATTTGGCTTTTAAATAACGAATGAGATCATCACTGGATATCACAATCCTACCGACAACACGCGTTCTGGCAGGGAACTCTCTGTACTCAAGCGAAAAACGTAATTGAACGGGTGCGTGTATGTGATGCGAAGCATACCCCACGGCGTGGCCACAGGGAAGGGGCATTTACGTTTCAATGATGTGTTCGAATCGGGTAGGACTGGCGTCGTTGTTCTTGCGTCGAATTTAGCATTGAAGTGAACACAGCATACAGGTAGCTTCACCTTCCTGTGTTTAGACATTCGCTTCCTACGTGCTAGTTGTGCGCTGAGTGCCGCAAAGGCTTGTACACAACCCACAGAAAACTTTACGTTCATTGCTAGTATGTTAAGAAAATGGAGGCATTACTGTTGGCCTGTGTTGAAGCAAAGGCGGTCTCCTCCGTGCGTGGAGACGTTTTCTGCGTGAAGCGTGAGTCAGTGAGAAATGCGTAGTTGCGATGGGGTACAACTGTGAGTTCTCTATTTCACAGTGGCATTTGCAGCCTGCGATGCATTTGTTACAGTGTAGAGCTTAAGCCTCCACACATGTACGCACTTACGTGCATCTGCCTCTACCTACATACACATACATATGTACATGTATACATCGGAGCCTCTGGGCGCATCCGAATACATATATATACACAACGAAGTCGCATTCACACGTCGTCTCCGGGAGATTTCAGTCGCTCTCCGTAAAGGTACGCTTCTTAGTAATATATGTCGTCTCAATCGTAGTTGACGCTGAGCTTATTCAGTACCGCTAGCGTTGAATGCTAAAGACGATGACTCGATTGACACAGCGTGGCGGAACTCGGGAAGGATAGAGTTCGACCGTTTAATACAGACGATTATCCAAACTCTGGGAGGCAGGAGACGGTCTTCTGCGTTGGATGGCTGAAGGTCACCTGCAATTTGCGTGTTCACCCCCTGGAAACAAGCGCTGTTGCGGTGAGCGTAGGGTTCGCGCCATGTACCTCGGTTTCCATATCCTGTCATCCCTGCTAGTTCACCTGCATACGCCAATTTTCTGTCGCATGTCGCATGAAAGCTGCTCGACGGAATGTGCCAACATCGCAAAATGCAGGAGAAATTGGATTTCCACCTTGCGCTGTCAGCGCCGAGGACGTTGCGTGTCTTGCAGTGCGTGTGCCTTACACCATTGCTAGCGCCTCTCCGAAGAATACGAAACGCTTTTCGTTGGATAGGGTGTAAACCTCACTTGACCGTACCTTTGTATATAGGGGCATATGAATTATTTGAGCCCGTGTGTTTTGAGGCGCTAATCTCTTACTGTCGGTTTTGTGAAATTTACAATGGTGAAGTGCAGAAGATCGCGCACCGATCAGAAGGTAGATCTGCATCTTGAATCACTTCCGAGAGCTCAACAGCAAAGAAATACGTGTGTCTTCAGATCGTCGAGCGTTGGAGAAACCTTCGATCGCTTTACTTCGTCTGAAGAGCCTATTTCCGTGCCGCTTTGAAGCGCTGTTGAGCTGCACCGTTCACTCCGCATTCCGGTGTCTTCCATCAGCGCGTCTGGCGGGTGGACGAGGTTCACAGGAGAGCACCACGCGAGCAGCGGGTGATTGCGACATGGTGAAAAATAGCCACTTTCTGTATGCACGCGATTGACGAACACATGGTGTTAGTGAGCTTTCGGAAGGCGAGCAGACGCACCTTCTGCAGACTTTTCGGGTTGACTACCGGATTGACGAGCGTTTGCTGGTAAAATCAGGTGGGCCGCGCATCTACCGGCAGACCTTTGCATCGTTGCGTGTCCAAAGATCTCCCATCTTCACAATTCTATCCTTCCGCGGGGGACCTCCTTAAACATCGTGAATATTTCGGGTATCACTGCCGTGGTCTTACCCACCTGTCTTCCCTAGAAGAACGGCGAGTACGGGCAGTCGACGGAAGTCGCTGACCGTGACGCTGAAGCGGTCCTCAGAGGGAATTTTTCAACGCTGCTCGAGAAAACACGTTCGTGCTATCACTTTCTGGCGTTGATTTTCTTGCGACCCCCTCAATCACCAGAGCCCTGGGTGCGATGCAAGGTGGTCGATGGGGAGGTCACCC
>NW_021150775.1:3827-4470 GCF_002837175.3 Physeter macrocephalus
TACCCCCCTGCAGGCAGTTGTACCCTCAGCTGTTCAACAACGCGGACCGCGCCGTCTCTCCAACAGAAACTTTCATTTCTGCATGTGTCAAGTAGAAGGCTATCACATTTTGCTCACTCAGCAACAAAATGGACGTCGTCTCCGCGCCAGCCTGTGATACAGCGCCGGGCAATTCGCGAGGAGACGTCACTGCTGTAAATCGAAATCTCATTCAGGCTCGGTGCACGGCTTTCTTCCATGTTGTTGCTACACTCGCACAGTAGCTCTTCGGCTGCTGCGATAGCGTTTTGCTTTTCAGACGATTAATTCCCTTTACGTGCTGCCTTGGTGCTGTCCACGCGGCGCGCACCCACGTATACACACACTGTACCGATATATCTTGCATTTTCGCACTTCCTGCTTTGCAACCGGTGGTGGGTACGCCAACCGGACGAGGCACTGTGAATGCTTCCGATCGTGTCGCATCTGGTGCTTCACTGCGAAGCTGCCAGCGAAGGCGTTTCTCCCATCTTCCCACATGTGCTGCTTTCGTTCTGAATTGCCAGCAAAGTTGGCTTTTCTTTTATGTTGGAATTAAGTGGAAAAGGCGTTGTCCAGAAACCGTATGAGGCAGCGTTACCAGCACACGGTGCGGCAGGACACA
>NW_021150776.1:0-1323 GCF_002837175.3 Physeter macrocephalus
GCCTCCCTGATCATAGAAATTACACCTGCTCCTAGGAGGAACTTCTTGCGCTTAGCGTCTGCGCGAAGACACCGAGCGGTACGGTACTTCTCCAGCCCTTTTTGGCACTACACACGTGGCCTAGATACACATACGTAGACCGGTGCATAATGGAGATAAATCCAAAACTTTGCGTGACGTTTCTTCACAGACATGTACGTACACACGCGCATTCCCACAGACAAGCTGCATGAATGGACAACTGTCTGCGCGGGTGCGTACATGCGTATATACAAAGCCCCGTGCTTACAGCAGGGAAAGAGGCAGGTTTCGTATATGGGCCAAGACCGATTGTAGTCTTTCTGCACTCTGCTGGAAAACCCGACATGCACAGTTGCCAAGTAGTAATATTACGAGGCATGAGTTTTACTTTTTCCCCTGCCGCTCTTGAGAAGGCAGAAAACATACCTGCGACGAAATGCAAGTATAACCCTTTTCACCCACGCATGCGTCTGCCACCTTCCTTCGCTCTCTGATGTATACATATATACCCAGGCATCCACATTCATCCACAGATGTGTATGTTAGTGTGTGTATATGTGTATCTGTAGATGTGCACCTGCATCTGCTCGTGTGCATAAGTGCACACATATCTATACGAGCCAGCGGATTGTAGGAGCTGCCCGTGTGCTCTTCACAACAGATACGCAAACCGAAGTTCGGCGGGCACGCGAGGGTAATCGCTCACGGAGATGACGTGGGAAAAACGCTGGGCATATATACGCAGGAGAAAGACGGACTTGTTGCGACCAAACAACGCGGGGGAGTCTTTCTCTGTGAATAAAAAACATGGTTCACATTTTAGCACTGAACTGATCCCTACTGTGACAGGCATGCGCAGTAAAAATTTCAACCGCTTCTCTGGCATGCGGAGACACCCACCAGACATCATGCACGCAGTTTGTAACCCATGTAGCGCAAGAGGAATATATATGCACACTACGTATCATAAGAAGCGAAGGAAAATTCGGTAGTTCGTTTCCTGCATTTTTTTAAAAGAAATTGTACGTGAGTGTACACACTCGAGGGTGTGAGTCGCGTGTGTCCGGACCTGTAGGCATACATGCATGCGGGTTTGTGGAATGGCTTTCATAAACATGTAAACATGCATTTGCACACTTCCGTGTCTGCGATTCCAAACGTAACACTCGTACACACACATAGTATGCATAGATTTCTACAACGTATGGAGACATATATATATATATATATATACATATATACATTTGGGAAGATAGGGATTTCGGTGGAGAAAGAGAGAGAGAGAGACTGGGGAAAAATGCG
>NW_021150776.1:2096-2473 GCF_002837175.3 Physeter macrocephalus
CTACTGCTTTACAGGCGGTAGTCGAGCCACCTGCCATCATGCATCTCGTATCCAATTGTGTCCACAGTAGTTATCTTTGGATAAGTGCTTAATGCTCGCGTCTACTTCTCTGCAAAAAAGAGTAGTGGCAAGTACACATTATGTGAACAACACCTATCATACAAGGTGAATATTTGATGTATATGCGACCGAGCACAGTATTCGTAGTTGACGGAAACTTTATAGAATTCAGTGTCTACGGCAGACAGTGTACAGCTTAGGGGTAGAGAAGCACTCCAGGTGGCAAACAGATTTCTGTCGAAAAGCTAGTTGCCATCCGGTGTCCGGCGTATTCGATAACTTTACGGACGGAGAGTTTATGGTTTCACTTGGGCTTC
>NW_021150776.1:3843-4470 GCF_002837175.3 Physeter macrocephalus
AAATTGACTTCGCTCGTGCGCTGCAGCAGTGCACGACTCAAAAAAGCACTGTTCGTGAACCGCCTGCTGCGGCGTTGCATTAATTTTCCGCGGTGGCGTCATGCCGGTCTCAGGAAAGCCACTTCCTTACATCCTTGTCTGGATAGGGTGGACATGCACGTACACAAAACTGATCAAGCATTTGCTTGATACTGTTCACTCCCTTGTTCTCCTCTTGAAACAGTCAAGCAGCGAACACAGAATTGAATTTTTTGAACGTCTATCCCATACCTGGTAAACATTCTAATGCGTAGTAGTGCACGCCGCCAGGCGCGGTATAGAGGAACAAGCGTGTCTGAATGAAGTACAGAACAATTTCGAGAGGCGTCTTTTCTGGCAAGGTCTTTCAATAGGGCATGAACAACTAAAGACGTTCTTTGTCTACCTTCTTGGCCTTAAGCTACTCACGGGATGTAAAAAAATGAACTCTTGAGTTGCGTCTGCCTGACAATGCCTGTCTGGTAGAGAAACACGGCCAGACGTTTGCTGTTTCATGCAGGAAGCCCGTTTTGGAAAAGCAGCATTGTTGTTAACTTGTACACACAGAAATCGGAGCTAATCCTTTCCTCTACAAAGGCACCTAATGCT
>NW_021150777.1:0-2221 GCF_002837175.3 Physeter macrocephalus
TCATACAGCTGAGCAAGAAGATACGGTAGATCCTTGCTCGATCAAAAAGATACTTCGAGCAAGTTTACACGAAATGAGCTTAGTGCCGAGAAATATATCGGTAGACGGAGGAGTCGCTGACTACGATGAAGTTTACAGTAAAGGAGCGCAGCTTCGAGGATTACCTCGGTAGATGCAGGTGTGACTGACAACACCTCTATCCCCAGCAACTATGAAAACTCCTTTAGCCCCATAAAAAGGTCCTGACAGTATTCATGTTGTAAGTCTACAGAGAAGTTAACACGTCAGGAAGCAGACACTTACAACGAGAGTCTCAGGTAAGTACAGGTAAAGATCATCGCGCTCCGCCGTACGGGTGAGGACTGATCAGCCAACTAGCATGCAGCATCAGCGACAGGATGACTGTAAAGTCCAGCGCACCTCATTTCAGTGAAAAAAGACCTGGAAATAAAAGAACACGTTCCCCCCATCTTGTGTGGACGCGACACGGTGCTTCCGCTGGATTTTTACCTCCCTCGCACCCTAAACCTGCGCTGTAAGTGTCGTAGCCGGGCGGGTAACCCGTGTCTGCCGTTGACCTTGTAAGTGTCATCACAGAGCTTTTTTCGCTGCCTCTTCTCGCAGTAGCGTAGGTGCATAGTTTTGCCGGGTTCTCCTCCTCGTACGATAGGTAGGAACAAACCCGCCAGGTCTGTACTTCATGCAGCGTGTGTGTGCGTCCTTCTAAGTTTGTCCGATCACTGCCGACTCAACTTCTCGTACGCTTCCGACACAAGTACGATGGTACGGCATTTGTCTTGCATACATCTAAAATCGTTATTGACTCCCTGAAGTGAATGCAGTGAAGAAGCAAGGCTTATTCAGGTTTGCATCCACATACCGCTGCATTCAACCGGCTCCTCCGAGCAAAAGCCACTAAGCAAGCAGTGACACCATCCAGAGTTCAATGTGGACGTGTATGTACGCGTGTGTAATCTGAGTGTGTACGCAAGTGAAGAGATTTACATTCGTCAAGTGTGGCACGTCACTAGAGAGGAAACGGGAATTTTACGATATATCTGGGACACATCTGCGGAGTGCTCCGCAATTTGGAGTTTTGTGTTGAGATGTCCTTACTCCTGGTTTGTTTGAGAGTAAAGCAAGCTGCTTGAAATATATGTTACATGCACGGGGGAAGAGACGTGCGTGAAACGCTCACGTTGAAATCCACCAACCATGTGATAAAGGAGGTCTCTAAGAGCCGCCGGAGAGCGTGCGACCTAACAATAGAGCAACACTGAGGCGAACACATCGGAGTGACAAGAGGTAAAACAATTTGTTATCTATAGCCTTATTTAAAATACATTGAAGCCCAACTGGGTTTAGCTGTATGACGCGTGATCCGCCTGTGTAGTACTCTTCAGTATGTTAGAGTCAGTAACAATGAATGTATGGGATCCTTCAGTGTGCGTTAAGGTGTCACACCTACTTCAACTCTACAAAACTTATTGTGCGCTTCGTGATATGAGAGTCTTCAGTGAGCGTGTTTGTGGCAATGACTGTACAGAAGCTTCCCATATGTCTACGGGTGTGCCGCCGATTAACAAGCTACAAACTCTTTCGAAGGTGTCCTATGGTAAAATGGAATCGAGCTTATCAAACTCTCTACCCTGGCTGCCAATGAAAGACCTCATCCGACCGGATCAAGACTTATGCTACGCCTCCCCGTGTGCTAGTAGGTCTGTGCAAGAGTGTTGAAAGGCGTGTATGATAAGCACCTTGTCGTTCTTCGAATAGTGTACCACGCCTCCATTCCTAAGATTGACGTACGTTCCAGTAGGTAGTTTGGTACGCCATTCCGCTTGAGCGTACAGTGTAGTTGTACGTCATCGTTTCAATGAGAGGGTCTTTCTGGAAACCAGTGAACGCTACCGGAAGCAGCGAGAGCAAGCGTGTGCATATCTGTCTCCGTACGTAGGTTATAAACGATGATGTACATGTAGGATTACGTGACTTCCATCACGAATGTAAATATATCATGTTGACATATGGACAGATAGTTCTTTGTGCCTCTATATTTTGTGGCCTACACATCACAAGTATACACATGTATACACGTGATACATGTGCCTTGTTGCGCCATCTGTTCTAATAGTCCAGTGACCTCCTGCGCGTTGCTTCGCCGCATAATTTGCAGGTGCCACAGACGTGTGCAACGTGAGCCTGGATGGACTCATGGAAC
>NW_021150777.1:4024-4470 GCF_002837175.3 Physeter macrocephalus
GATATTTGCATATCAATGAATCCAGTTAGAAGCGTCGCCCTTCCGCACACATATGGTGTAGTAACACTATGCACGCAAAACAACGCTCGCTCCAATACTACACAGAAAGAGATGTTATCTCTGTGATAATGAAAATATACAAAACGAACCTATACTCTACACGGTGGGAATTCACCAGTGAGACAGTTGAGCTTTCTGCAACAACGTAATTTCTACGACGAGTGTGCTGTCACAGAACAACTTTTTGCAAACGAAGACGCGGGGGCGTACCCACCCGCGAATTCCGCTGTCGGATAACGTTAACACAAAGCTGCTGCAGCTCCGCTTAAGCAGCACCAGCAGCTGCAGCAACCACAGGAGATAACCTGTGTCTGCAAGAAAGCCGGTAATGTTTACAAATCTATGTGTACACTCGCAGTTCCACGCAGCAGCTGCACGTAGCGCGC
>NW_021150778.1:0-100 GCF_002837175.3 Physeter macrocephalus
AAGCCGTAGCCTGAACCCTCAGCCGTACCCTAACGTTAACCCGTCCCCTGTACCTTACACTCCCCCTAACACGTATCCGAACCCCAATCTCGACCCTAAC
>NW_021150778.1:177-799 GCF_002837175.3 Physeter macrocephalus
AACACGTATCCGTACCCCAATCTCGACCCTAACCCTAAGCCGGGCCTAACCCTAACCCTAGCCTGACCCCTGACCCTGAAACCTAAGCCTAAGCCGTAGCCTGAACCCTCAGCCGTACCCTAACAATAACCCGTCCCCTGGCCCGTACACTCCCCCTAATACGTATTCGTACCCCAATCTCAACCTTAACCCTAAGCCAGGCCAAACCCTAACCCTAGCCCGAACACTGACCCTGAAACCTAAGGCTAAGCCGTAGGCTGAACCCTCAGCCGTACCCTAACGATAACCCGTCCCCTGGCCCGTACACTGCCCCTAACACGTATCCGTACCCCAATCTCGACCCTAACCCTAAGCCGGGCCTAACCCTAACCCTAGCCTGACCCCTGACCCTGAAACCTAAGCCTAAGCCGTAGCCTGAACCCTCAGCCGTACCCTAACGATAACATGTCCCCTGGCCCGTACACTCCCCATAACACGTATCCGTACCCCAATCTCGACCATCACCCTAATCGGGGCCTAACCCTAACCCTAGCCAGTCCCCTGACCCTGAACCCTAAGCCTAAGAGGTAGCCTGAACCCTCAGCCGTACTCTAACGATAACCCGTCCCCTGGCCCGTACACT
>NW_021150778.1:1865-2528 GCF_002837175.3 Physeter macrocephalus
CTAAGCCGTAGCCTGAACCCTCAGCCATACGCTAAGGATAACCCGTCCTCTCGCCTGTACACTCCCCCTAACACGTATCCGTACCCCAATCTCGACCCTAACCCTAACCCTGGCCTAGCCCTAACCCTAGCCCGACCCCTGACCCTGAACACTAAGCCTAAGCCGTAGCCTGAACCCTCAGCCGCACCCTAAAGATAACACGTCCCCTGGCTCGTATACTTCCCCTAACACGTATACGTACTCCAATCTCGACCCTAACCCTAACGGGGGCCTAACCCTAACCCTATCACGACCCCTGATCCTGAACCCTAAGGCTAAGCCGTAGCCTGAACCCTCAGCCGTACGCTAACAATAACCCGTTCCCTGGCCCGTACACTACCCCTAATACTATCCGTACCCCAATCTCGACCTTAACCCTAAGCCAGGCATAACCCTAACCCTAGCAGGACCCCTGACCCTGAACCCTAAGCCTAAGCCGTAGCCTGAACCCTCAGCCGTACCCTAACGATAACCCTTCCCCTGGCCCGTACACACCCCCAAACACGTATCCGTACCCCAATCTCGACGCTAATCCTAAGCCGGGCCTAACCCTAACCCTAGCCCGACCCCTGACGCTGAACCCTAAGCCTAAGCCGTAGCCTGAACCCTCAGCCATACGCTAAC
>NW_021150778.1:3967-4469 GCF_002837175.3 Physeter macrocephalus
TAACACGTATCCGTACCCCAATCTCGATCATGGCCCTAACCCGGGCCTAACCCTAACCCTAGCCCGACCCCTGACCCTGAACCCTAAGCCTAAGCCATAGCCTGAACCCTCCGCCGTACCCTAACGATAACCCGTCCCCTGGCCCGTTCACTCCCCCTAACACGTATCCGTACCCCAATCTCGAAGATGACCCTAACCCGGGCCTAATCCTAACCCTAGCCCGACCCTTAACCGTGGACCCTACGCCTAAGCCATAGCCTGAACCCTCAGCAGTACCCTAACGATAACCCGTTCCCTGGCACGTACACTCCCCCTAAGACGTATCCGTACCCCAATTTCGACCCTAACCCTAACCCGGGCCTAACCGTAACCCTAGCCTGACCCATGACCCTGAAGCCTAAGCCTAAGCCGTAGCCTGAACCCTCAGCCGTCCCGTAACAATAAACCGTCCGCTGGCCTGTACACTCCCCCGAAGACGTATCCCTAAACCAATCTCGACGCT
>NW_021150779.1:0-2839 GCF_002837175.3 Physeter macrocephalus
GGGATATCTTTTTTGCTGAGTTCCAGTGGCTTCCTGTCAATGATTGTCCAGCAGCTATTTGTGATTCTGGTGTTCTCGCAAGATGGAATGAGAGCACGTCCTTCTACTCTGCCACCTTCTTTTTCATTTATTTCTGATTTGATCTTTATGATTTCTTTCCTTCTGCTAACTTTGGGTTTTTTTCTTCTTCTTTCTCCAATTGCTTTAGGTGTAAGGTTAGGCTGTTTGAGTTCCTCTTCTCTTTGGAAGAAACAATATATATGTTGTTTTTCCTTTTTCTCTTTTTGTGAGTGTGTATGTGTATGCTTCTGTGTGTGATTTTGTCTGTATAGCTTTGCTTTTACCATGTGTCCTAGGGTTCTGTCTGTCCATTTTTCTTTTTTTCTTTTACAAAGTTTTTAGTGCTTGTTATCATTCGTGGATTTGTTTTTTTGCTTTGGTTGCTCACTTCATTCTTTCTTTTTTCTTTTTTTATTACTTTTAAACTCATTTATTTTTAATAATTCTTTTAATAACTTTATTTTATTTATTTATTTATTTATTTATTTATTTATTTATTTATTCTTTCTTTATTTATTTCTCCCTTCTATTATGAGCTGTCTGGATGACAGTGTCTTGATACTCCACCCGGGTGTCAGGCCTATGCCTCTAAGGTGGGAGAGCCGATTTCACGACATTGGTCCACCAGAGACCTCCCAGCTCCACGTAATATCAAACGGTGAAAATCTCCCACAGATCTCCATCTCAACGCTAAGACCCAGTTCCACTCAACAACCAGCAAGCTACAGTGCTGGACACCCTATGCCAAACAACTAACAAGAGAGGAACACAACCCCACCCACTAGCAGAAAGTCTGCTTAAAATAATAATAAGGTCAAAGACACTCCAAAACACAACACTGGACGTGGACCTGCCCAGCAGAAACACAAGATCCAGCCTCATCCACCAGAACACAGGCAATACTCCCCTCCACCAGTAGGCCTACACAACCCACTGAATCAACATCACCCAGTGGGGGCAGACACCAAAAACAATGGGAACTACGACTACAGCCTGTGAAATGGAGAGCCCAAACACAGTAAGTTAAACAAAATGAGAAGAAAGAGAAACACACAGCAGATGAAGGAGCAAGGTAAAAACCCACCAGACCAAACAAATGGAGAGGAAACAGGCAGTCTACCTGAAAAAGAATTCAGAGTAATGATTGTAAAGATGATCCAAAATCTTGGAAATAGAATGGAGAAAATACAAGAAACATTTAACAAGGGGACAGTCTCAGAGACCTCTGGGACAACATTAAATGCACCAACATTCGAATTATAGGGGTCCCAGAAGAAGAAGAGAAAAAGAAAGGGACTGAGAAAATATTTGAAGAGATTATAGTTGAAAACTTCCCTAATATAGGAAAGGAAATAGTCAATCAAGTCCAGGAAGCACAGAGAGTCCCATACAGGATAAACCCAAGGATAAACACGCCAAGACACATAATAATCAAACTGTCAAAAATTAAATACAAAGAAAACATATTAAAAGCAGCAAGGGAAAAACAACAAATAACACACAAAGGAATCCCCATAAGGTTAACATCTGATCTTTCAGCAGAAATGCTACAGGCCAGAAGGGAGTTGCAGGACATATTTAAAGTGATGAAGGAAAAAAACCTACAACCAAGATTACTCTACCCGGCAAGGATCTCATTCAGATTTGATGGAGAAATTAAAACCTTTACAGACAAGCAAAAGCTGAGAGAGTTCAGCACCACCAAACCAGCTTTACAACAAATGCTAAAGGAACTTCTCTAGGCAAGAAACACAAGAGAAGGAAAAGACCTACAAGAACAACCCGAAACAATTCAGTAAATGGTAATAGGACCATACATATCGATAATTACCTTAAATGTAAATGGATTAAATGCTCCCACCAAAAGACACAGACTGGCTGAATGGATACAAAAACAAGACCCATATATATGCTGTCTACAAGAGACCCACTTCAGACCTAGGGACACATACAGACTGAAAGTGAGGGGATGGAAAAAGATATTCCATGCAAATGGAAATCAAAAGAAAGCTGGAGTAGCAATTCTTATATCAGACAAAATAGAATTTAAAACAGACTATTACAAGAGACAAAGAAGGACACTACATAATGATTAAGGGATCAATCCAAGAAGAAGATATAACAATTGTAAATATTTATGCACCCAACATAGGAACACCTCATTACATAAGGAAAATGTTAACAGCCATAAAAGGGGAAATTGACAGTAACAAAATCACAATAGGGGCCTTTAACACCCCACTTTCACCAATGGACAGATCACCCAAATGAAAACAAATAAAGAAAAACAAGCTTTAAATGATACATTAAACAAGATGGACTTAATGACATTTGTAGGACATTCCATCCAAAAAGAAAAGAATACACTTTCTTCTCAAGTGCTCATGGAACATTTTCCACGATAGACCATATATTGGGTCACAAGTCAAGCCTTGGTAAATCTAAGAAAATTGAAAACATATCAAGAATCTTTTCCAACCACAACGCTATGAGACTAGATATCAATTACAAGAAAAAATCTGTAAAAAATACAAACACATGGAGGCTAAACACTAGTTAATAACCAAGAGATCACTGAAGAAATCAAAGAGGAAATCAAAAAATACCTAGAAACAAATGACAACAAAAACACTATGACCCAAAACCTATGGGATGCAGCAAAAGCAGTTCTAAGAGGGAAGTTTATAGCAATACAATCCTACCCTAAGAAACAAGAAACATCTCAAATAAACAACCTAACCTTACACCTAAAGCAATTGGAGAAAGAAGAACAAAAAAT
>NW_021150779.1:3898-4469 GCF_002837175.3 Physeter macrocephalus
GAGAATCCTAAAGATGCTACCAGAAAACTACTAGAGCTAATCAATGAATTTGGTAAAGTAGCAGGGTACAAAATTAATGCACAGAAATCTCTTGCATTCCCATACACTAATGATGAAAAATCTGAAAGAGAAATTAAGGAAACACTCCCATTTACTACTGCAACAAAAAGAATAAAATACCTAGGAATAAACCCACCTAAGCAGACAAAAGACTTGTATGCAGAAAACTATAAGACACTGATGATGAAATTAAAGATGATACAAATAGATGGAGAGATATACCATGTTCCTGGATTGGAAGAATCAACATTGTGAAAATGACTCTACTACCCAAAGCAATCTACAGAATCAATGCAATTCCTATCAAACTACCACTGGCATTTTTCACAGAACTAGAACAAAAAAATTCACAACTTGTATGGAAACACAAAAGACCCCGAACAGCTAAAGCAATCTTGAGAAAGAAAAATGGAGCTGGAGGAGTCAGGCTCCCTGACTTCAGACTATACTACAGAGCTACAGTAATCAAGAGAGTTAGGTACTGGCACAAAAACAGAAATATAGATCAATG
>NW_021150780.1:0-4468 GCF_002837175.3 Physeter macrocephalus
TGATCCGGTTTCTCGGCATCCTTGCCAGCTTATTGTGTTGTCACTTTTTAAAAAATTTTAGCCATTCTGATAGATGTGGAGAGACTAGAACTCGGTGTAGTGTTAGTTTGCATTTCCCTAATGGCTAAGGACGCGCATCATCTTTTCATGGGCTTATCTGCCATCGCTGTAACTTCTCTGGCCAAGTTTTTGTCCACGTCTTTCAGTGCTGTTGACCATTTTCTAATTGGAGTGTCTTTGTTTTTACTTGCTGATTTTGTAGAGTTCTTCATAAGTGTTTTTCCTTCCCACTTAGTTTCCATACAATTATATGTATTTGGGTTTTGCACATGTAAAATTATTTTATGTTTAGGCATTCAGATAAAATGAATTTAGTCCATAGTCCAAATTTGAGAAATATTAGTTTTCTTATGGCTTTGTTCTAGAAATAAGTGATATTTTTACATGTTTCTATGTATGTCTGGTTTTCCACAAATATGCCAATATATAAATTTATAAGTAACTCTGTGCGTGTAAGTCATAATAGTATACACAGCACACATCCTATGTACAGGATACATCCACAGGAAATATTCTACTTGTTTTGCTCTTTCAGAAGGACCCTATCTCTGAGAAATAATTTTAACAAAGGAAATGCAGGGGAGTGGACTACTGACTTAGAACAGAGAGGGTTTCTTGGTAAGACAACCGATCAAAACTCTGTCAAGTATTGGTATTGTTATGCAGCTGAATCTGCATATTTTACATACCCAAGGCTAAATTTTTATTAATGTTTCATTATGGAGCATCTATTAAATAAGAAAGATTATCATTATTTATTTAAATTCCTACATGTAGAGCTTTGGAAAAAAAGTTCAATCAGAAAAGCATAGAATGTACTGATGATATTGCCATAATTGCAGGTTGGAGCAGACGTTCATCGATCAATACTATGTGGAACTGCTGTGTTCAAAAGTTTGGGGATGAGATTATGGAAAGAATCAATATCATTCTTAGTACCAATCTACACTGAAGAATAAAGTATGCATCTTTAGGTGTATCAGTATAATTAAAAATAGACCCAAGTCTGCAGAAAAAAATATTGATGTCTACATTATATATCACAAACTAGAAATCTATCTTCCATTTTAATCATGCTAGACCTTCAGAAGAGAATAGCCTTTCAATGACAAATGGAATTAGGGACTGGTAAGAAGGAAAAATATTTCATCATTTCACTTGCTCCATCGTGACTGAGGACAAAACCTTGAAAGTCCTACACAGTAGTGCAGAGAATATGAACTTGAAATTCATATAGCTCTGGATCAGAATTCAAATCCTGGCTTCAGGTTATAACTCCAGGCAACTTAAAAGTTTTTAAGTTTTAGTTTCCGCGTCTGTACACTGGGTAACATATCTAATTTGTAAGAGTATTGTAAGGGTTAGACAATATAATGTCTGTAAATGTTTCTATCCCCGATGTTGCTCTTGTTAGTTCATTTTAACTGTTGTATAGTAGTCTGCATTTTGAATAAATTCAACACCTTTCTCTATTCTTGTACCCTTTTTTGTCTAGCTTCACTTGCTCTACATCACACGATTTTGATATTTACCCATGTTGCTGCATGTGGCAGTTCTTTTCTCTTAGTTATGTTATATTCCATTATATGACTACCTTATAATTTATGTATTCATTCTACTACTGTTGCATATATATGAGTTGTTTCCAATCTTTGACGGTTATAAATAATGCTTCTGCATTCTTGAACATGTCTTTAAGTGCATATGTACACATTTGTTTAGGGTATGTACATAACACTAGAATTATTGACTCATAAGGAATGCATAGGTTCAGCATTCATAAGATATTTCAAAATAAATTTACATATTTATTGTAATGATACACAGTCATATAACTCATGAATTGTATTGTTGCTGTATATCTTCATCAACACTCAATACTGTTATTTGGTTTAACCCGTCTGGTATCTGTATAGTGGTACAATATCAAGTGCTTAATTTGCATTTCTTTTTTGACCAGTGTGGTTGAGCACTTTTTCATATAGTTATCGTCCATTTGTGTATTCTTTTCACTCAAGTACCCGTTCAAGTATTTTGCTCATGGTGTTGTATCTGTCTTAATGCTGTGCACAAATGTTTTCTATATTCTGGATATGAGGCCCTTGTCCAGTATATGTATTGCAAACACCTTCTCTCACTCTGTCACTTGCTTCTTGCTCTTGATGTCGTCTGATAAACAACTCATAATTTTACCATAGTTCCATTTAAATTTTATTGTATAGTTAGTTCTTTTTGTGACCTCTTTAAAAAATCTTTGCCTACTCAAAGGTCAAAAGTATGCTTTCCTATATTGTCCTTAAAGAAAGATCATTTTGTCACCTTTTACATTTAGGCTTATGAATCATATAGATTTGATTTCGTGTATCCTGTGAGGAAGGGCTCAAGCTTCACTGCTTTCCATATGTGTGTTCAGTTGATCTGGTACCACTTACTGAAAAGATCATCTAATCTTCACTGCATTGCAGTGGCACTTTTGTCATAAATCAGGTGATTGTTGTGTATGGCTCTCCTTTCGGTACATCTATTATTTTCCATTGCTCTGTAAGTTTACCTTTACACCAAAATCAAAAATTTTATTACTTTAGCTGTGTAAGTCTTATATCTGGCAGTAGAAGTTCTCTAAATTTGATCTTCATGATTGTCTTGCCTGTTCTTAGCATCTGCATTGCCATGTATGTTTTAGAATTATTTTGTCAATATCCACAAAGAAACACGTTCAAATTATACTTCAAATTGCATTAGCTCTACATATCAGTATGGAAAGAATATCTTTACAATACTGAGAATTTAAAACCATGAACAAAGTTTCTTCCTCCATTTATTTAGGTCTTTAATTTACTGCACTCATGTCTTACAGCATCCTATCTAGAGGTCTTATGCATCTTTCATTAGAGTTATTTCTAAGTGTTTGATATTTTTGATGCTATTATAAATTGTATTTCTTTTAAATTTCCTTTTTAAATCATTTGTTGTAAGTATATAGAAACAAGACAAACTTTCACATACTGACTTTATATACAGTAAACATAATAAAGTCACTTATTAATTCTAATAGTTCCTATGCAAATTTTTTGCATTTTCTAAATACACAATCGTATCATCTTCCATTTCCACTTTTTTATGTTTTATTTTAACTTCTTACCTAATGGCACCAGTAATTCGTTTGATAGAAGTGTTGGTAGCACAGATCTTTGCCCTATTATTTATCTTAAATGGAAAGAGTCCAAGATTTTACCATTACGAATGATGACTACAACAGTTTTATACACATACATGCACACAAAAATACTGTGAAGTTGCTACATATCAAGGTATTCAATTAGGACAATGAGCCAAACTGAAAGAAACAACCAAATCTCTGTTCACTTACTATGACAGTACGAGCAAGAAGTAGAAAGAGGCACCAGCTCCTCAGTTGTCCATTTTCCCCCCCCACAGAATGGCACCAGGTGAGTGTCAGATGACATGAGGGATACACAGGGGGACTGTCTCACTGCTAAGGCACGGCAAACTAAGGGTTCCTGCCTCTTTACGAACCCAGGGCCTTGGAGAAAAGGGAAGGACTGAAAATGGAAAAGTACTGAGTCAAGGTGGAGAAAAGTGCCTCAGCCAAGGCCCAAAAATCATTAGGTCTTTTCCAAAGCACCTGGAAAGCGCCTCCGTTAAGGCCCCTAATAAAGTCTCTGAATAGTGGCACCTGGGCTAGGAATGCAGCTATGCATATAATCAAGGCTGATCCAGGAGGGTCCGAGTCCTCGGCTACAACTCCCTTGATGAATTAACCACTGCTTAGGTATATGAGGAAATAAACTCATAAATTTCATATAAATTGCCATTTGTCACACATAAAATTACAATGATGCTAGTACATGACATATCACATTTTTATTAGGGTTGGTGTAAGTTGGAATTCCACAATTTTATAATGTTAGTGTCAAGGACTGACATAAATAAAATCAGAAATCAGATAGGAGACACAACACACGATACCACAGAAATACAAAGGATCATGAGATTACTATGAACAGTTACACGCCAACAAAATGGATAGCCGAGGAAAAAGAGATACATTCCAGAAACATACAACCTACCAAGACTGAATCATGAAGAAATAGAATATCTGAGCAGACCAATTACTCGTCAGGAGATTAAATAATTTATCAAAAACCTCCCAACAAGGAAAATCCAGGACCTGAAGGCTTCACTGGTGAATTCTTCCAAAGACTTACAGAAGAATTAATACCAATCCTCAAACTCTTCCAAAAAAGGAGAAGAGCAGTGAACACTTCTAAACTCATGTTATAAGGCAAGCTTTACCTTGACATCAAAGCCACATAAGACACTGCAAGAAAAAATTTATAGGCCAATATCACTGATGAACATAGATGCAAAAGTCCTCAACAAAATA
>NW_021150781.1:0-1511 GCF_002837175.3 Physeter macrocephalus
GACGCTGGCATACACAGGTGTAGCGCGTCACCTCAGCGACATCAGCACGGTACCTTGCTCGACCACAAGTGGCGGCAATCAGGTGCCTGCCTGTCAAGCAGCGACAAGAGCTCCCAGAGCGGCACCATCACTCCCGAGTGCGAGAAACGTACTAACAGCTGTGACGTGGGTGTCGGCAGCGGTAACAGCCTCCTTCATAGCCGCAGTGAAAACTACATCATAAGCGGGACGGACACCACTTCATACAGCGACTCTACTGGAATGTGTGTAGATGAGCATAGCAGCAGGCGAACTAGCGCTTGGATGCAGTTCGTGGCGCAGGGGGCTACAGCAGCTGCGCCCGTGTGTTTCAGATCAACTTCACAGCAGAGATCCACACTGCCGTGGATACATTCTCCAGCAGCCATCTGCATGTGGCCAGTAGCAAGCAGCGTCGTGACGCCTCTCAACACTTTACTTTCATTGTTGGCGTCCCCTTCCTGCTACACTGCCGTGATATGGTGTTTGCAAGCGACACCCTGTGACCAAAGCCACACGAACATTCCTGCAAGGGGGCCTTCTCACGCAGCAGCCACGGTAGTGATAGAACCAGTGGCAAAGCCAGCCGCAGCGGCTGGACTTTTCACAAAACCCGTACCCGCTCTTTTGTCGTCAGACAGAGAGGGTACGGACAGACAGGCGGAAGCGAGTCACCTTGGTGGCCTGAATGAGCTGATCCCTGATGTCCTGCGAAAGCACATACACCTACACCGTGTGGGGTATCCATACAAGATGGAGAAGCAACAGTTTTTCGAATTGTTCAGTTTTCTGCTGCAGTCGGTCGCTGAGCAGGATAGAAGCCGCAAAACGGTTGCGAGTGGTAAAGATGTGGACGCTGCAGAGGGGGTCTGTGACAGCAGCGCCAGACGCGTGGCTAGAGGTGCTGACAGAACCTCTGGAGAAACCGACGAGGAGAATACGAGCTCCGCTTGTGGAAGGGAGCAGAGAAGCTCCGTGTGCAGCGAGAACGCCCATCATAGCCCCAACGGCCCCGACAGGGACGAAGCAAAGTACCGAAGCTGGTGGGATGGTACTACATCTCGCGCTGTGGAGGAGTTGTTAGGCTGTGCGGAGCTGCTGTTGGAGATGAAGAAGGCCCAGCATGCAAAATTCTCGAAATCGGCAGCTGCTATTACAGCAAGAGAAGCAGCTGGCCTGATCAAAGTAGGAATGAAAAGAAGGATCACGCGGTTATATGCCGTGGGCCGCTACTGTGTCTTCTTTCAGAGAGAAGCTGTCCCCCTGCTTCGTATTTTCGTTGAGGAACGAGACGAACAGCGGCAGAAGGAAGAATATCCTCAGGAAAACGTGCAATTCGAGGGTGAAATTGCAGCAGAGCTGCCAGTCAATAGAGGGACTGTCTCGTTTTTCTCAACGGCTGCAGTGGCAGTATGTGCACGAACAACAGCATGCGCGAAGCTGCAAAGATGTATTACTGGCGTCATGGTTGCGACCCGCCTGAGGATACTTGC
>NW_021150781.1:2011-3252 GCF_002837175.3 Physeter macrocephalus
TGGTTGCGATCCGCCTGAGGATACTTGCGCGACGCAGAGCTGCTGCAGCTGCTCTGCTGCAGCAGCGCTGGCGTAACTGGAAGAAGACGGATAAGAGCAGGTGCAGCACCCTGTTAGCATTGCCGACCGACGCTGACAAAGACGGCAAGGGGTGTACTAAGGCGGGATTGATGAACAGTAACAACCGTGAACGCAGCAGAAGTAGTCGAAGCCGCAGCAGTGATTTCGGCAAAAGTGATGTTCAGTCCAGGGGAACAGAGTTTCCTTACAATGAACATCGCCTTATAAGGCAAGAGGCAGCCTCACAGCCTCGACAACTCTCCGAACAATCACTGCGTAGATTACCTGAACAAATCCTCAGCCCGCGCTGGGGTCATAAGGAACAGGGTGCTGGGTCACAATGGAGAATAACCACGTCAGTACAGCATGGCAAGGCGAATTTTTCTGAATATGTGGGTACGAATTTTGTCGATGTCACGCTCGATGCTCCTGCTTTGAAGGAAGAGGGTGTTGCTTCAGTCGCCTCCTTTACGGCAGAGGTAGAGCAGGAGAAACATCATAGTAGAGCGAACTCTCATGCATTCCTGCTGCAGCAGTCTTCGGTAGGGGTAAGTGCCAGAACAGCTACGTTACCTGCAACAGCAGCGCCACTGAAGTGTTCCGAAGCAGAAACGAAAGCCTCGGAGGAGGCAGCAACGACTACGGGAGACGAAACGCGTTCAGGAAGATTAGATTGGAAGCCTAGGGAGGCCGTAAGCAGCAGCGGAGGGCTTGAGAACACAGCAAAACCACTAAGGGACTCAGGAGATTCTGACGTCGAGCCGCAGGGGAAAGATTTTGCACCTCCAGGAGAGGGAGCGTCAGAGATTTTTGCAGTGCAGTGCAACTGTCAAGGTGAGAACTTGTGGAAACTGGTCTCAGCTGTGTTGCGCACACAATGCGGATGCGTACTAGAATGTACATACGTATATATGTGTAAGTGCCTCCTTATTCGTGTGTCTCTGTGTGGAAGCACACGAGTGTATAAAATCCCCTTAGGACGCCCACTGCACACGCATACGAGTGAGATATATTTTGCTTGTAGATTACATCCTCTGGAAGATCCCAAAAATGTGGCAGAATGCGTACGTCCGCCTTACGCGAGCAGCACAACAACAACAAACCACTGTGTACAGCCAGTTCCCCTCTCCACATATATATATATATATATATATATATATATACAACAACCGAGGTAGGCG
>NW_021150781.1:4264-4468 GCF_002837175.3 Physeter macrocephalus
CTTTTGTGGCTGCACACGTCCTTGCACCTGCAACAGCAGCAGGTGCTTCCTTGTGGTCTGGAGCCACAACAGCAACAGCAAACTATCTTACACCCACTGATACATCAGCAGCAGCAGTTCATTCACCAGGCAGTTGATGAACAGGATCAACCCCTGTCTTTGCGATCGACGAGCCACTTGCACGTAAACGCCTCCCTCTCAGCA
>NW_021150783.1:0-2544 GCF_002837175.3 Physeter macrocephalus
CAACGTGCTGTTGCAAACATTGTGGTGTACCGGTGTCGCACGGGTTTTCATTTTCTGCTCTGTGTCGCCATCAGTTTTGGGAAGAACGAAGTGGTGTGTCGTCGCCTTTTTTTCTTTGGAAGAACGAAGAAGTGTTTGCGTGTTTCTGTAATCCTTTTCAAACCCTCGTGGATGTATGTGTTCCACTATATCACAGTGAACACTGCAGCAGCTCTGCAGCCCATCCGCCGGGTGCAGAAGTGCATCATAGGGGACATTGTCTCCCAGGGAAAGCGATGGCGCTTCCGTGGAACAGGCATCGGTTGTTTCATGTGCACATTTTTCGTCATTCTCCTTTTACGAACACGGGAATGGAACCTGTGCAAATTTTCTCGTGTCAAGGACGCAGACACCACAAAGCTGTTGGGAGTTACGTATACCTCCACACCAAACACCCGCAATTTTGAGACTGACACAAGTCTAGGGCCCGCAACAGTCTCTGTTCACCGGTTGAAATGTATGTGGACTGCAAAGCAGTGCTCATACACGCCTCTGCACACAGCAGCATGACAAAAATCCGGTGCACAAACAGTTGCATACAAAAGCATTTCTCTTTGTCGAGCCGCCGTGCACCGTTATGGGCATCACAGCAACACCGGTTCTGCGTGACACAAGTCAATGTGCGTAGCACCTTGATCTCAGAAATGACACTGTGGTGTACGTCGACGCAGTCTGCACAGCGGCATTCATAAAGCCGTAAAAACCTACATGTTTGCAGTACACGCGTGCGTCCGTAGATTTGTCACCACAGAGGGCAGGGTTCATCGAAAGTCATACAGGCATAGGCCAGCGGTCATTCTTCTCGCTGTGGGTATCGCGCCCATCAGTATGCTGGCTGACATTGTATTGTTGTGTTCTGAGACGCCCGTGAGCATCCTCGGTGCTCGTGTGTCTCTGGGAAACCCAGGCACACAAGCGCCTCGCTGTCAGCGAGCGTATTGCTCCTCCACAAGGTAAATTCTTTACCCGCAAATAAAGACACGCATTTAGAGCGTACACATATTTGTTTATGTGTACCGGGTATAATATACAGTTACACTGTATGCATATGTATACACCCACCATGACAAAAAAACCAGGACTGCGTGAAGGTCAACATTTTACTTGCTATGGGCAGCCAGCTAGTGCTTTTCTCTGCGTGCCCGCACGGACGCCTTCACTAGGGAGTAGTGACGCGTGCAGGGCCAGAGCACGCGCAGGAAAATGGCCGTGACATTTGTCAAAGGAGGAAGCCACAATGCAGTGTCCTACAATGGCCATCCATTTTTCATAACGCTGTTCCTCTCAAGTCCCAAAGACGCTGGCACACAGGTCCCTCTCTTACGAATTGCGGCCACTTTACCAAAGTTTTGTTTCACATACGTGGCACTGTATACGCCTCAACGCAGAGCGTGCTGCGGCGCTGTGGTGTATGCCTTTTCTGCTGGATCGTCGTGTGCACGGGCGTGCACAGCAACACAAAGGAAGCAGTTAATTAGCCTCAGCAGCAGCAACTGCTGGGAAGCAGAGGTTCTTGCTGTCTAAGAAAATGCAGAACACCTGTATGCTGCGCATTGAAGTAGCGACACCTACAACCGCCACGGAAGCAGCAGGCATCACCACAAGGAAAGAGGCTTCCGGTGGGTGGGCGCATGTTGCCGCCGGCTGGGGCAGTTGTTGCTGCTGCTGGGCTGCGAGTGGGGTAGCAGCCGCAGGTACTTCTGCAGAAAGGGAAGTGTTGCCACTAAAAATACACGGCAGAGGTGGGAAGGCCATGGTGGGCTGCAACTGCTGTTGCGCAGAATCGAGTGGAAGTCGCGTGTGTCGAGGTGCTGCGCTGTTTACCAGATATTCTTGGTGCAGTTGGTGGTAGTGCTGCTGCTCGCCAGTGCGGGGGGAGACCAGAATATGAGGTGAATCTGTTGCTTCAGAAGCAGCAGAAGCAAACACATTAGCGGCAGTAGCTTCCCTGCGTCACTGTCGCTGCCCACGGAGGGTCTGGTCCTGCTGATGTCGCGCCAGAAAATCAAGTGCTGCGCCGACAGTAGCCCCGACAACGTTTGACACCATGCTACTGAGACTTTCTTGTTGCGTCTTTGGCTGCTCTGCAGCTTTGCTGCCGCTTTCACTCTTAGCAGCAACGGCTCCAACCGTATTTCTTGTGGCAGCGCTGCTGGCAGACGGAGACAAATTAAACGGGTCGTCCTTACTCGTCAAATTATACTTGATTTCCCCTCTCAGGAGGTTCTCGAAGCTGCCGCTGCCACCATCTTCCGCCAGAGAGTCTCCACTGCTGCTGACTGCATCGCCAGTCTTAACAGAATACGGAAGAACGGCCTTTGCCTCGCCGTCACCCATAGGGGAATGGTCTTGGCGCAGCAGTGGACGAGTCTCAGTTGATGCATCAGTTATCTCCGCTACCTCATCGTCTTTCTTCGTCGTAGGGCGCCTGCACCATTGCGCTTCTTACCTGCCTCCCCACTGTGACCTGATGTGCTTTCAACAGGGCTGCTGTTTTTTCTGCTG
>NW_021150783.1:3996-4466 GCF_002837175.3 Physeter macrocephalus
AATTCTGCATCTGAGAACTCGGGGCGGCGGAGTCGCCCTTGCGGGGCAAAGATTCCACGGGCGGAGTGGCGTAAGTTAAAGCTGATGAACTTGCAACTGAAGACGGAGGCGGCGTCTGCGTAGTTGTTGCTGAAGGTTCTTCTACACTGGCACCAAAACCTCCTACGCTTTTTGATTTTTGTGCAGACGGGTTGACTGAGTAATATGTAAGTCCACTGCCGACGGCTGGTGCCGTCTCAGAAACCCAAGTTGGGTAGAACGCAGTAGAAAGCAAACTGGTGGACGGGACAAATAAATTGCCTGCATTACTAGTACTTGTGCTACTACTAGTGCTAGTGCTTGGGTGTGAGATGACGTTGGTGATGCTGGCTGTTGGCTTTGTGCTGTTGCTGCTGCTGCTGCTGTAACTTGGACGTGTGTTCGTGCTAGTGTTGACGCCGCTACTGCCGGTATATGTGCTTGTGCCCGTC
>NW_021150785.1:0-236 GCF_002837175.3 Physeter macrocephalus
GTCCACGGCAAAAACACGAAGGTATTATATGCGCCTGCAGGCTGTTGATGTGGTGGTGTGGAGAGAGTGTATACTGCATGCTACTGTCAGCATGCTCGCATACCGTGTGTCTCCTCCTACGGCTATAATGGGACGCTACGCGCGTGTTAACATGACGTGTTCTGGCTCACCATTCGGTCCATAAGGAAAGCAGTTATATAGCTTGGTTGTTTTGCCGACCGTTTTCTGCATTATTG
>NW_021150785.1:1653-4465 GCF_002837175.3 Physeter macrocephalus
GCTCACCATTTTGGCTCCGCCGTTGCTACCCTCCCCATTGTAGGACCAATGCTTTCTGCACACCTGTGTTCTTTACCATCCTTGTCGTGTCTAGAATAAGCCGAATATTGTAAGCCGTAATACCCAAAAAACCTCTACGTGGGGAACCTCTTACAGTCCCTCTGTGAGAAGCCCTCAGGTACTTGTAGGAAGGGCCCCAAATTGCTGAGACCGACCTCGAACCAGTAAGCATGCCACTGCCGAAACCTCCAGATGCATGCGTGGACTCTGCTATAAAAACCTCTTGCATCTAGGCAACGTACATGCTCGCCCTTCATGTAGACTGCGTGCTTCTCTCTGGTTCGTTGTTGCGTCCCTCTGGCCTCGCCACGAGACAGTATGCAGTTTTGGACCAAGCTGTCGAATCTCCTTTGCGCACCTACGGGGGGTGACGCAGGAAGCCGGTACAGGAGGTTCGTGTTGCTTTATACTCCTGCATGTGCCGGTGGGTTTGCTGAGACTTAAGTATTGTAAAGGAGAGCAGCTCCTCGCTACATTTGTATGCTTCGTATCCTTCGCGGCGTATTTTTGCCTTACGGTTAAGTTTATACGCAACTGTGCGCCGTCTGCATGCAAGCGTTTTTGACACACATGTCAGCGTTTCGAATAAAGACCTCAGGATTGATTGTATGCACGAATGCGCGTGTATGTGTATTCGCATGTATGCATGTATATACATATATCTGTACCTCCCTACACTCTGCGTATATATACGTGTATACCCTATTTGGCTCCTACCTTCATGGAGATGCACACGCGCGTATGCACCTGTGCACGTACGTATGTGTGCATCTCCTGATGCCGTTGCCTCAATAGGGTGAGCAACCACATTGTTGCCGTACCCCTTCGTGGCTGTAGCGAATACATAGGCAACCCTCGTTTAGTCTCCGCGCACACGCGTCTGCTGGTCCATGCTTGCGTGGAGGTTTCAGCATGCGAGGGACGCCAAGTAGGTGTACGTACGGGGTAGCGCTAAGAGTTGACGAGAGCCATCTAATGCGTGCAGGTGGCTTCTTCGAGAAGCATCATGCGAAGGGGAAGTCACTGAACTCCGCTGCTCGTATGCGAACTGTGACACTGGGCCCACTGCTTGACAAGCGTCGTGTCTGCCGACACGTATGTCAGCAGAACAAGCAAATAACGGCTACCGGAATAAGGCCTGCTAATGAGCAAACACGATATGTGGCAAATCTTCCACTTGCAACACCTGCTCCTGCGGAGTTACCGGGCGCCTGCTGTGATTGCGCAGGTGCTTCTGTGGTGGCAGGGGACCTGCTACCGTGGATGCAGGAAAATTGTACTCTGGCCTTCCTACTGCGAAGAATCAACTGGTGATCTGTCATACTCTGGTATCGCTACGATGTGTGATCTATTGTC
This sequence comes from Physeter macrocephalus, assembly GCF_002837175.3. NCBI lineage: Eukaryota > Metazoa > Chordata > Mammalia > Artiodactyla > Physeteridae > Physeter > Physeter macrocephalus. Next base: position 3,070 of record NW_021150785.1, read on the forward strand.
GGTGCAACCTGTAGGTTGGTTACGGCGTCCATCTTTCGGCCACCTTCTCGTCACAGGGCAGATCCGGTGCTGTGGCTGCAGTAGACCCGATGCTCTGAGCTCTTCACCCGCCCGCAAGTACAAGTGTGTCGGTGCAAGCTTCCAAGTATCACCCCATGATCAACTCAACATCAGCACGCCACACTACTGCCGTGATCAGCACCACATGTTCCACAGCAAATATCGCCTTTTCTGATGTTCGGTAGAACCAGGTGAACCTCATGGACAAGAGTAACCGCGGGTCGCGCTTAATTTGACCACAAAATTACTAGGGTCGCGCCTCCGACTTAAAAAAAAGGACGGTTGACGGCCGTGTTTATATCGCACAATGAAACAATGAAATAAACTGAAGAGGAGATCGTCTGTGCGGTAGCGTACGGCTCAGAGGTAAACGCTCAGACGCCGTGGTACCTTGAATTTTCAGTCGGTGCACGCAAATTAGTCGACAAACAGTTTCCAAACAAGTGCACCAATTAATGTTCCAACACAGTGGCATCGAGTTTGTATCGCACGAACAAAGGGATTCTCCACAGATCAAGGCAAAGGCAGCTGTGTCTGTGGTAGTGTACGGCTCTCACGTGAACACTCAGACGCTGAGGCTCCTAGATGTATGCACTCTCGATGAACGCCAATACATCGGCAATATCGGACTAAGTTCGCCAGTGCAGGTTCCAGCATGGAGCCATCCTGACGGGCGAATGTAGCATCGAAGTAGAACGATAGAACGGATTAGCCGAAGTTTGCTCCACGGAGCAGAACGGTAGGGCGCAAATGAAACACACCTCGGCCGGCACCTTCTGACGTGTACAAGACGTCGCCTGTGACGAACATGATTTGCTTGGCGCAAGTCTTGGCCGCCGAAAATTCATATTTTCGAAGCTAGAAACGTCTGCGCAGCCTTACTAGACACAGCGAATGCAGATTAGAATAACAAGCTTCCTCCGCCTCACCGTGTACATTCGATACATAAACGCCGCAGCGCCTTGGGCAGTTTGCTGTTCCTGTTGATCTGTGCAGTCGCCAAGTCCAGCATTACCTCCCACAAGAGCGGCTTACGATATCTGCTCACCCAAATGTTTCATGAGAAGGATTCTGACATCTCAAGCTTTTAAAATGGAGACGCACCGCATTCATCGACGCGTGCATATGTTCGTACTGCCCTTCCGGTGACCAGTGAACACGCACTGACGACGTACACCGTCCGAGTGCATTCCTTTTTCGGAGGTTTTAAAACTAAGTGTGCGAATCAGCGCTAAGGTTCGCAGCGAAGAAAATACTGGCCAGCTGCGGGACGGCGCCCAGCTCGACCGAAACAATCCTAACACAGCCGGATACACTGAGTGCTGAATTAAGGCCC
>NW_021150788.1:0-4463 GCF_002837175.3 Physeter macrocephalus
ACGAATACATACTTAAGGTGCGTGTACAAAATACATGTGCAGATATGCAGGTTGTGGGTGCCGACACTCCGGTGTGGGAGAAGTAACAGGATCTCCTTAGCAGAAGCCGCAGTCTTACCTCTTCTCTTAACACGTGTGCATGAAGCCAAACTGGTAGAGGGGGAGTACGCACAAAACTTGTGCTCGCGTTCGCACACACGCCTGCACGGTGTCTTGCTGTGTAGACGTTTACCAGGAACCTTATGGTTACGCCTTGCTTGATTCGTCAAGGGCGCCATAAGTGCTTAGTTGTTCACCTACGTGCAGGACAGCCCTTCTAAACTCTTCCCTACCTATGTATTACAGATGCGTATCTTCGGTAGCAATGCCTACATCACATGTATACGCAGATTTATAGGGGCTGCAAATACACGTGTGCTCATGTTTGTACATGCATTCTTTACGGGCATACTCGCGCGCAGACACGCCTGCACGCCTGCACGCATACGCCCACAGTAACGTAGACGTATGCACACATTTGAACCGATTTGGACAAACATAAGATCTGGGAGAAGTGCATACATATATAGATACGTGCAAATATACATATGCAGGCAAAAGTCTGTGTTCTTCACACCGTGTAGACATATGCAGAGATATTATAGATATACCTAAACTCACAGGTACACAGGCACTGTAGCGTACATGATGTACCTTCAGACACGCGCATGCCTATGCTTCTACGTTAGAGTAATTTAGCACACGTAAGTACTCATGTGTGCACATATATATACACGCACACTTGCGTATATCCGTGCAATTTTTATAGCAGTTGGTTGAGTGCTCGAGCTCGTCAGTCTGTCAACTGCTGCTAGCCTTTCGCGCTGCTACGTCTGCTGCCGGGGCGCGGCTGGTGTTGTTGCTAGTTGTGGCTACGCCGTCTACGTTGATCAGATGCGGTCGTGCTTGCACGGAATTCAACACCAGAACAAGCAAGTACAGATCATAACGGGTACAAGTCTTCTGTGCAGTTTACGGCGTGCGCGGGAGAGGTAGATGGCGGGAACGAAAATGCGGGTCGACTTGTCTCGTTTATATAAGAGCTATGTCTAGATTTGCATAGCATATCAAGTATGTGTATGAGCATCCGAGGGTCTGTGTGTTTAACTGTTGATGCGGTAATCTTGACGTGTACACTTGTGCCGCCACACATGCTTCTGTAGAGAAATTCACAGACACCAGCGCGTCCATACTAGTATACACAGCAAGCTCTGAGATGTGTGAATAAACACATTTGCAGCTGTGCACGTGTACACACAGATTCATATATATGCAGCCTTGTCAACACACGTACAGCAGGTGAAGAAGAACATGCATGTATCACATACGACGAGACGTATGTATGTGAATATACATCTATACAAAGATAAGGAAGGTGAGTGTGCGGGCAGCGCAGCTGCGCGAATCCCCATACTTCCGTACTCCATATTATTTTCTGCTGAATGTCAACGGAGCGTGGGTACGTATGCATGTATGATCAGCGATATACAGGTGCACTTGCATAACATTCGTCTTTCTCTGCGCCACTCTCTGTAGACAGATGCGCACCCACAGATTCATGTGTGCAAATTGTCTGGTTCACGGCTCAAACGATTTTATACAGAGAAGTAGACACGTGAAAGACTGCTGTATGGGCCTAACATGCAGGCAGTCCTTCGTACGAACAGATGCGTACGGCTGCAAGGTTACTACTACACCTACTGCTGAACACACGGGTACGAACGTTCAAGATTTAAAAGGCAAGAATGCTTCTAATGTGCGTGTTTTGGGGGACAGAAAAAGTGTTCGTCCGTATGTGGATGCCTCAGTAGATCCACAAAAGGATACTCTTATTATACCCATACAAAAGTACCCTGACATGGGTTCCGGTTTCTTTCCATATAGGCGCCTTTTATTGTCCGTGTCAGAACGGACGTACATAGATTTGAAAGGCGATACCCCCCATCATCACGAGCATGCATTATGTGTACGAAGACTAAATAAGCACGGACGTGTACTCAGAGGGCATTGTTCAGTATAAGACACCTGTGGTTACATTCCAAAGGTGTACACATACCGGCATATGATTGTACACACCCTTTTTAGTTATGTAGACATCAGACAAGTGGGCTCGCTCGAACTTCCTGTAAAATTTGCCGCCTACAGACTGCCGCAGTATATCACATGAGGTTCTCGTTTCCTTGCAACTGTCTCCCCGCGTTCATACGTAGGCGTTCTCACGTGGAGTTCTTCTGTACATAATTTGTGCCGATACACCTTACAAGACCAGACAAAGACGGCCACAATCATTAAAATCAAGCCTCCACCTTGTTCAGTAGTGACCTCTGTGTCGTTGGTGCTGACTCACATTGTAAAATGCAGAGCTGCCCCAAGAGTTGCGCATACTTACATTTTTTCTTCTCTTTCTATGCATGTATGCCCTACATGTACCTACTGGAGAAAAGCAAACGTGTGGACGAGGAAATTTGGGGCTACCTGGGAGAGGAAAGGAAGAGATATACGGACCGACGATAGCTTGCATCTTCTCCCCTCGACCTGTGATGCTGTGGACCCTACATGATCGTCCTTGGGAGATAGACAGTCCCTAGTATGGCCTCCTGCAGATACAGTTATATCTCACCATAGGCTTGTAGTGATCGATATAAATATTTGCGTCCAGGTATCCATGGGCAGCTGATGTGTCTTTATCTTCAAAGCATTTGCACGGGTACAATGAGAAGAAATTCATATTTCTATAGTGGTTCTATACTTCATATGGCTGAGCTCCCTCGAAAGAGAGGTAGTGTACATGTATTTGCTGCGTAGCAACAGCTAACGGCGTTTTCAATGTGTACGTCTGTCTGCCCGTCCGCTAAATCACAACAACTTACTTCGTATACCCACGCAGAGCACTTACTCACGTAGTTTTTGTATACGGGGGGTGCAACTGTGAGGGAAACCGCGCAAACACGGTAGAGATACATTGGCGTGTGTGTGTGTGTACCAGAACAGATAATTTGCACGAGCGTACAAGCGTACAGACGGCAGCACACCACAGGAGACCACATGCGCGGAACGCAGTGGCTTGCTGCACTGCTGAGTCTCTCCAAATGCGTGAAGCGGCCAGGAACATGCAAAACTGAACACCATACGTTTTTCCTTCATTTACAGGACGTGTTGTCTCCTCCCCGCCAGCAGTGCGCTTTTTTCTTTTCGGCAGCCGCCGTCCCTCGGCACGCACGAGGTTGGTGGCTTCCAGCAAGCACACCAGCAAGCGGACAGCAGCAATAGTCATACCAACAGCAGCACCGGCAGCGGCAGCACCAAAAAGAACCACCAAGACGCACGCGACGCAGCAGCAGCTCCGGCAGCGACATCCTCACAACTGCCTCGCCCTGTTGCGAGGTGGTTGCAGCAAATTGCCTTACCTACCTCTCCGCCGCATTCTCGAACGAACAGCGTCCGACGGTGCTTTATATTTTCGTCGTCTCCTTCTCCTTCCCCTAACTGCTGTCTGCGGCTGCGGGTGCGACTGCTCCTGCTGCTAGTGGCGTGGTGCACTGCGTGTTCTTCCTGTACGTGTGCCCCTGTGTCTTCCCTGGAATCCCTGACATATAGTGTAAGTACAATGCGGTGAACGTACACCTGGAATTTTTAATATATGGTGTACGTGCAATGCGGTGTTCGTACACCTGAAACGATCGAAGAAGGCTGCTCGCCGCCGTCCTTGTCAAGAAGAGAGCAGAGAGTTGCCGTCTTAGGGAACGTAAGAAGTGAAACACGTCCCTTTCCTGTAGGTCGACCTGCGTAAAGTCACCCTCAAGGGAGAGTTTGGCTAAAGCAGATCTTCACGCGTACCTACATCGATGTTGTTTATGTTTGTGTGTATACTATGCGTACAAGTATGACTACGTGTCTGTCTGTATTGGGCCATCTGGATGCATTGCATTTGCTGTATGCATACCCTCCGGTATGCGTGGAAGTTTGTCTCCACCGGACTTCAGTTCGAGTACTAAACTGGATGGGTGCCGCATCCACACCTCTCTGTTTCTCTCTCCCTAAATGGATATATACATGCTTCGCCCTTTCTCTTTATGTACACGCATACCAGTACCTTATTCGCGTAAATTTCAGAAGGGGCTTTCTCGGTTTGTTGGTGCGCAGACAATTGTACTGTACGCGTGTGTACACGTGTTCATATCTGTGCATTGTCGACGACTTGCCCCGGTGCACGTGCAACACGTATCCAAACAGGCGGCCTTGTGCTGAAACAACATGTTCACTTTCCTTTGCTACGTGACCCGCTGATGTCTCTGTGCAAGTGTGTATGTACATACACGTGTACGTACACCTACCTGTATCTGGGTAGGTGTCTGTGTTTCTGCTTGCTCGCCCCCCGTATATACACACCAGCGCGTATACATGTATATATATATATATATATA
>NW_021150790.1:0-4462 GCF_002837175.3 Physeter macrocephalus
TAACTCGCATGCATTTATGCAGGTATGTTCATACAATGACAAAAAAATACCGCTCGGGAGAGGGCTCTCCTACCAGAATGCTAGCTTCGCATGCCCATTCCTTGTTGCGCCTGCTGACACCCGTAAAACTGTGCTGCGTGGAACCTTGTTCCTTCGTGCAGCACGAGTATTCATATATGTAGAGAAGCGAAAAGGTACGTCGCTTGCCTCTGAAAATTGCGCAACTGGGCGACACGGACAAGGAAAGCGCAACGCTGGGGCTGTCTGTGTCGCCTTAACTGGCAGCGTGTGACACACGTGGATGCACATACACAGGACGGGGCGGCTGCGTGGGCACGATGAAACACAAGATGATGGTACGTTTCTGCTGGGACACAATGTGCATATTAAGCTCTTGTTAGGGCACACAGAAACAGTTCTCACAACGGAAACAGACTAATGTACCCCTTATTTGAGCTCGTAGAGGTATACAAGAATGCTAGTGGAAAGTCTTCCCGTTGTAGTTTGCGTAAGACTCATACAGGAAATCCAGGTATCTGCCGCAAGTAAGACGCTTGGGCACCATGTCCGTGCAGACAGACAATACGCGCACATCCTACACACATGCATTTCAGGTCCAAGCCCAGTATTTGTCAAGTTGCAGTAAACAAACCATATGGGTGAACTTTATATACGAGAAGAACGAGGTTTAAAGAACCCCTTTTGTAACCAAAGCACACCAAAAATGTGGGTACGAAAGAATGCAGCAGCTTAAACTGGTTATTACGGATTCTCATCAGATGTACGCATGTTCAAGAATAACTGTCTACTTTTCGTAGTCTACATCGCTTTTGATGAAGACTACCGGCATCAGGGCCCACGCTTGGCCGAAGTATCTTCGACGAGTCCAGTCGCCCTAGCTCTTTCTTAACAGATGCACACATCTTTCGTCTGACAACTGGAGACTAATGACCCATATTGTATATATTCATCATTACTACAGCCCTAAAACTTGCATCGTACACCCTGACTTGTGCCGTGTGATTCCATGCGGCTATTCGATGCTACAAACCCGCTTCAAATACTCATATTTTCTTCTTTTGTTGAGATTCAATGAATTCTGGTCGAGGCAGACGAATCACGTAAGCTCACCCTACGAGACACATGGAAGCCCTACGTGCAACTGTCAAGGATAAGTATCAGAAGCTCACACCACGAGACACATGGAAGCCATACGTGCAACTGTTAAGGATAAGTATCAGGTAAGACGTATTCGCCTCCCAGTCTAGCTGCTTATACATTGTTGACTTCAAAAGTTACCTTTCTGTTGAGCCAGTCTTCAGGTATCCTAATTCGCTGACGTATGTGTTACTGGCTTCCACGCTCTGGCGGATTTGACGATAAACGTATCCCAGTCCTCCTTACATCCGAAAGGTGTTGACGCGGAACAGCAAGCGCCCAAAAAGCAGGGCCGACATTGTTTGCCGTTGTTCGTTTTGCCCTGGTTCTCCTTTCGACTTTGCTAATGGTCGACACGTACTTTGCAGGAAAGGCGTAGAAGTGACTTTAGGCGTTTTGTAGAAGACACCAATGCAACACAGATAACGCCTAAAACCTCAGCATTTCGTTACCACCGCTGGAACACAATGACATATTTCAGCGTCTTCGTAGGGGGACGGCTCCGCATACGACAGAATGCACAGAAAGATATTCCATTTGGAAAAAACGTCTCTCAGGAAGAGTTGAAGTGCACCCGTAGCGCGACTGCAGTCACAACAGCAGAGGCTGTGACGGCCGCGCCTGTGTTATCTTCCTGTTGTTCCAACTGCGCCGCTGGTAAATAAAGAGCGGGAAAGGCTAGTATGCCCCTGTAAAATACAGAAGTGTACGTATACAAGAGTAGCCACAGCTGAGACAACCTCCGAGATGAAGAGCAAAGGAGACGTACCATCGACAAAAAGGTGCCGCCTGGGTACCGCGGTACAATGGAGAAGTGCAGCACTTGAGTGCTTCCTACGTTAAGACCGTATGAACGAGCCGACAACTGCATGTCCATGACATCTGTCCCTCGTCCTGTCTCCGCTCGATACGTGTACCGCCGCGACTGCCCTACGTCAAACACTATCTAACACGGATAGTGCGTTGCATCGTTGCACTGTGGATCACACGTGGCAGCGGTGAATGCATGAAGACGTCGACTTTTCCGGTAAAAAAATAGTAGTTCATGTAATCCACCAACAGGTCACTGCCGTCTCGAGGACAGCACTGTCTGACAAAAAGGAAGGAAACGTGCAGCAGAACACATTTTGAACCTATCCGAAGAAGGACGAACTCGCGTGCATTGAATGATATGTTCGTGTAGACATGTACATACATACATATTTGTCCATATGATTCTGCTTTTAAGCACGATTTTTCAGGACACAGAACCGGTCGCATGGGCATGCGCGCTTATACGTTCTACTACTCGAATATGTATATCTGTCTCCTCTCTACAGATATACCACCATGTACATGCAACGCAGAAAAACGCAGCGAACACACATAACGCGGATCAGGAGTCGGTATCTTGACAGGATATAAATATCGAGCTTAGAGATAAATAGCAAATTGGAACTCCACGCAAAAACACATCTCACGACTTTTTCATTCCGTGTGGTGATTGAGCACGTTTACCTGTCGGGGCATTCATACTTATGTATACCCCTGCGTGTTATGCGGGGGCATGTGTTTGTGAAAAGTATATGTAATCTCTTCTAAAATCTGAATTACAGTGAACTCGTACGTAAACAGCTCTCTGCCTGTGTTGCTCCGAGTAAATGTACAGAGTGTGATTCACGTGAACGGAAGATAGACGGCGGCTATATCCTGGCGGAGTTGGTGTACTGCATTCGCAGTATAGTAAGGTGGAGCCTTTTCTTTATCAGAACTTCCACGCAGAAAGAAGTTGAGGAATACCTGCGCAGTGCTCTATCGTGGCACCTTGCAGGTAAACCATCAATTTTTTAGTAACAGACAACCAGAATCCGTGTAGTACATTCAACAAGATAAGTACTTCGGAACAATAATGCAGTCACTGTGTCAGCATCTCCAAAGATTCAAGTAGAACACATTCAGGCATGTGCTTACAAATTTAGAATTCGGACGTATAGGCTACGAAAATAGGTTCCGAACTGTTTGATAAGGCTTCTTCTATTCCGTCTTCCTATGACCCGAAAATGCGACGGCATATCTCTAGTAACGTCTATCTTCGCGCAGCATTGATCACCGAGACGTTGGAAACTTAAAGTTGTAAAGATGGGATTACATCTATAAGGTAAAAAGGAGCTTTCATATCCTGTCCAAAGGCGCGGACACACGCGGGACTACAACTCCGCTACGCTGCGGCTCTCCATGGACGTTCACAGAGTGCTACTCTTTTTCACGTTTTCGACCAGTTCTAAGCTTTACGTCTCCTTGCATACTTGCTCAAAATCGAAGGCTTATTTCTCCGACGTGCACTATACAGGTACAACTGACAATTGTCCTGGGACTTCGCCTAGAGGAGAGATGCTACATTTTTTTCTGTTTTCCAAAGTTTGAGTGCCTGTAACTAGTATGAACATCAGCCTGCGACCGCGTCGCTGTGGTAAAGTCGTGCCTCTACGCCAAAACCAGGTCCAGTCAGTCCACACCCGCGGAACAGACGATAGTAAATGGCGACGCATGATAGCGACAGCTGGAACACAACTGCTCTAACGGTTGATTCCAGCTCTACCGGCACCTAGGCAATGGAGTGCCTCGTGTATTTTCTAATGCCACTTCCTGTGCTATTCACTTCTAAAGAACTATAATCATACAGTGATCGACCCCTGAGAGAGGATAGACACAGACGAGTATTTCCAGCAAGCCTGGAGGAAGGAAGCACGAAGCAGCGACGTAGCGTGAAGCCGCGGTCACGCAAGAAGTGCAGGCAGAAGACTAAGCAGTGCCTGCTGTGTAACGATAAGCACAAGTACAATTACAGCCAAGTGAAAATTATGGCAAGCCCAGATGAGGCACATACGGATGCTGTGTGTTCGTGGGAGGCTTCCCGGCAGAATGAAAAGAAGAGCGAAAAAAACTATCTGACACTGACATACGGGAGATAATTATATATTCAAAAAAGGAAGAAAGGGGCATGTAGAAGAGGTTCTTTCTACTGATGCTTCTGTGTCTACAGTGTACGTAGTTTTTCATGTGCAGAAGTGATGATACGTAAATGTGGACGCAGGTGACTGTGCTTTTCGCTTATCTTGACTCATGATCGGAGGCGAATAGCGGGAGAAGCAACCCGTTCAGGAAAGCGGCTAAGTGTATACACGTGCGTGCACAAGCGTGTAGGGGTGTGTAGGTATTTATACAGGTGCGTGTAACGACGCATAGACATATATGTGCGTAGGTCTCCGATACTTAAAACAAACAGGCGTTCGCACATACTCGAACCCAAGTAGAAAGGATCTAT
>NW_021150791.1:0-1055 GCF_002837175.3 Physeter macrocephalus
TTTTTTTTCACAGATGAATAAAAACCCGATGAGACCCTGACGGAAGGACGACTAGTACAGATCTATGTAGAAGAGCACACAATTGGATACGTCCAGAGTCTAGGAATAAAGAATACGTGGTCCCCGTAGTACACCTGTTTGTAGCGGATACACAGCAGCGAGAAAAGGTCACTACACAGTCGTGGTCGTACATGTAATACAAATTCGAAAAACAGCCTTACGCGTGCTACACGGCGTATGGTTCTCTATTTGGAGAAAAAGCGTCCTACGTCTACAGTATATATTTAACAGCAAACTGACGCCCGTAGAGCGTACCATGGCATTGCTAGACACTCGTGGTCATGCATGAAAATCGTCACGTATATGTAGATATACATCACGTACCATCCTAAGGTTGTCGGTAAAGTCAATTGTGTCCCAGGTTTTGGGTGCATCCTAACAGTTTGCACGGAATAGACCGAAGATTTATCAGCAACGTTAAAAACGTATGATTCTCGCATATTGCGTTCACATGTGGAAACAAGGGATATACTCGGTAAAGCTGATCTCACATCGGACATATGTACACTAGTTCCAACCTGGACATCTGTCCACCCACATTCATGTGTGTCTGTGCCGCTACAAAGGCATCCAGTAAACAACATAGTTTACACGTACGCATATGTACGTAGATAGGGAGGTCGATGGATGACTAAACGGGTATATGAATTTACTTAGTCATGTGTGTGCTTCTTTGTGTGCACGACAGATAACGCGCCACCGCAATTCGTTTTGCGGTTGAGTCTGAGTGTCGTGATGTATCTTCAAATGAGTGGTACGATCTACGCATATGAACCTCCCGTGGTCCCTGTACAACGTGTCTGGAGTTCGCTGTCTTACTGTGTGCAAATGGAAAACAGTGTAGACATTCCCGTACAACGAAATACAAATATTAATGTGTACTTCGAAACTCGTAGAATATCTGCCTGTATACGTACGTTTCTGGACTGCAGGTAAGTTATTCTGCCTTCCCTCTAGGAGGTGGTGCACCAAAACATTGCATACTACGCAGACGA
>NW_021150791.1:1783-2597 GCF_002837175.3 Physeter macrocephalus
TTCAGTTTTTTAACTGTATCTTCCCAAATATCCTCGGCTTCCCGGAACGTCTTCGTTTTAGCTCTTTCAAATAAAGGAGTTCACACAAGCCACCCCTCCCGTGAAGACGGCGTCCCACGTCCTCTTTCAACACTACCTTTTTCAGGAGCGAAGGGGATCCTTCCTTTTCCCACGCGTGTGGATATATGTCTATGTACACTTTTTTGTACACGTGCACGCGCACCGGGGAAGGCAAACGCAGGGAGAGACGAGAGAATACGGCCATACAGGTCTGATTCAATAAACAGTTCCGCTTTACGAGAGTGTGTATATCTTGTTTACGGGTATAAGTAGACGGGTGTTTTGGGTGCGTTGATGTGTGTATGTTCACAGTTGCTGATGGATGTACGTAATGGTTTCCCTCTTCTGTAGTTACTTTCATTTAGACCACTCATTACGCGTGCAGCTTCTACCGTGTATACCGTCCGTATCCGACAGCCTACAAGGGAGCTTTCCTCCTTGAGTTCGAAATATTTCGTATATCCGGCGCATACCAGTGCAGAATCCTTCCAATTTACGTTTCCAGGTTTTGTCCTGGTAAACCCATATACTCAGACATTCACTAAGGCTGACGCTGCTTGTTTGAAAAGTAATACTGCTTCCGTTTCTTCGTAATAAGGCAGAACAGCGTGCAGTGTGTCCTGTATGCTGCCCGCAAACGCGGAATTGTGCTTACGGATGAATGCGCAGGAGTATTTCGTACGCATCCTGCAGCTTCATATGGAGAGTACGTGCGTTCTCGTACGTACAGAGACAGAAATGCGAAAGGCATTGG
>NW_021150791.1:4126-4460 GCF_002837175.3 Physeter macrocephalus
GACACAGAAAGCTACAGTGTCCACGATGTTAAGGTATATACACATACGTCTATCTGGCTTACGTGTAAGTCCAACTGGTTCATCCGGGACGCATTGACAAGGGTGGACTTGCACATCTACTTGCCTCCTTCGGTTCGCATACACATCCGGCTAAATACTTCCCTTTCTCTACTTTGCACGCCCTACGTATCCAGACAGAACTCACCTACACACTGTCCAGTGTATATGTGCCCTTAAACGTGTGTGTGCATGAATGTATGTGCACAAAACGAAACATCCTTCTGTCTTCCCTGTATGCTTACAGATACCTGAGAAATACATGCGAATCAGCCAC
>NW_021150792.1:0-562 GCF_002837175.3 Physeter macrocephalus
GGGTACGGATACGTGTTAGGGGGAGTGTACGGGCCAGTGGACGGGTTATACGTATGGTACGGCTGAGGGTTCAGGCTACGGCTTATGCTTAGATTTCAGGGTCAGTAGTCGGGCTAGGGTTAGCGTTAGGCCTGCCTTAGGGTTAGGGTCGAGATTGGGGTACGGATAGTATTAGGGGGAGTGTACGGGACAGGGGACGGGTTATTGTTACGGTATGGCTGAGCATTGAGGATACGGCTTAGGCTTAGGTTTCAGGGTCAGGGTTCGGGCTATGGTTAGGGTTAGACCCGGCTTAGGGTTAGGGTCGAGATTGGGGTACGGATACGTGTTAGGGGGAGTGTACGGGCCAGTGGACGGGTTATACGTATGGTACGGCTGAGGGTTCAGGCTACGGCTTAGGCTTAGGTTTCAGGCTCTGGGGTCGGGCTAGGGTTAGGGTCAGGCCCGGGTTAGGGTTAGGGTCGAGATTGGGGTACGGATACGTGTTACGGGGAGTGTACGGGCCAGGGGACGGGTTATCTGTAGGGTACGGCTGAGGGTTCAGGCTACGGCTTAGGCTTAG
>NW_021150792.1:1837-2569 GCF_002837175.3 Physeter macrocephalus
GGTCGAGATTGGGGTACGGATACGTGTTAGGGGGAGTGTACAGGCCAGAGGACGGGTTATCGTTAGCGTACGGCTGAGGGTTCAGGCTACGGCTTAGGCTTAGGTTTCAGGGTCAGGGGTCCTGCTAGGGTTAGGGTTAGGCCTGGCTTAGGGTTAAGGTCGAGATTGGGGTACGGATAGTATTAGGGGGAGTGTACGGGCCAGGGCACGGGTTATTGTTAGCGTACGGGTGAGGGTTCAGGCTACGGCTTAGCCTTAGGGTTCAGGATCAGTGGTCGGGCTAGGGTTAGGGTTAGGCCTGGCTTAGGGTTAAGGTCGAGATTGGGGTACGGATAGTATTAGGGGGAGTGTACGGGCCAGGGCACGGGTTATTGTTAGTAGTATTAGGGGGAGTGTACGGGCCAGGGCACGGGTTATTGTTAGCGTACGGGTGAGGGTTCAGGCTACGGCTTAGCCTTAGGGTTCAGGATCAGTGGTCGGGCTAGGGTTAGGGTTAGGCCCCCGTTAGGGTTAGGGTAGAGATTGGAGTACGGATACGTGTTAGGGGAAGTGTACACGCCAGGGGACGTGTTATCTTTAGGGTGCGGCTGATCGTTCAGGCTACGGCTTAGGCTTAGGTTTCAGGGTCAGGGGTCAGGCTAGGGTTAGGGTTAGGCCCGGCTTAGTGTTAGGGTCGAGATTGGGGTACGGATACGTGTTAGGGGCAGTGTACGGGCCAGGGGACGGGTTATC
>NW_021150793.1:0-2405 GCF_002837175.3 Physeter macrocephalus
TGCCGTTCGCACAGCATATGAGCGGTGGCAGCAGCAGCACCACCACCAGCTACGGGAGAAAAACGGTTGCAGCGGATTTTGCGCGCTGCAGTAGCTGCGGCTACTGCTGCTTCACGTCCCACCGCGGCCCGACCAACTGGCACTGCAAAGCACAATGATGTATCGCAAGCCAGGAGCATTGCTTGCACATTTGAAGCAATTTAATGGAGTACGATAATTTGTCTCGTACAGGAAGAGTAAGAAGAGGTACATTTGTCTCTGTGAAGTTAATAGTACGCCGGCCAAGAAGGGCTGTAATAGCCTCATCCTAGAATTGTCACGTACACTATTTACGCGTGGCGAGTGGTCTGACGTTCTACGAGGTGAATGTAGTATTGGAAATGGATGCATCCTGTACACATGCATGTTTGCAGATATCTATCACTCACATCATTTACCGACGCCCGCAGTCAAATACGAAGCATGCCCAAGTAGAAGGCAGATAGTTTATGCCGCTCATGCTGAATGTGATGTTCGAGTTCTGTACATATTACCTACGAGAACCCGTCAGGCTGCGCTTTTTCGTGATATTTCTACCTTTTCGTGGCAACGGCAATGCTTTCTGGTTTCGCAGATTGAACCTGACGGCTCTTCCGGGATTATTCTCTGCTTGTGATGGGGAAAATACCGTCTGCAAGTTCTCGACGGAAGTCTCTAGCTCCGTACTTTTCCGCAGGTTAACTATTGCACGAAAAAGTACATATACCGGCCTTCCCTGTGGTCGCCTCTGTCAGAAATCCCACCTGTCTCGCAGTGGCTCCGTGCGGATCGCTAGTGGGTGCATACAAGCATTGTGGGCTCTACACGGCGAGCTTGTAAGGTCGTCGATTTAATTTGAGGGGGTATATTCACGTTTCTGGATTTTATTTACTGGCCTGCAATGACGCTTTATGGTAGCCATTGTCTGCGTGGTCCCTTCTATAATGACCACGGCAGACACCTCGTCCGGATAAACACGCTAGTACATATACTGCGCTATGTGGAGAGGCGTTTCTGAATAGAAGGATAAATATATATGTATATATATAAACCGTAGGTCGGTAGAATCCTATCTACTCTTGCTCGCGAATCCTTTATGAAAGTAAGTCTCACCTGAAGTGGCCAGTTAGCGAATTCGTATGGTGAGCTAAAGCATACCATGTGTACCCAGAGCACAACACCGAGGATTAAACCAGCATGGTGCTACCTTGGAACAAGTCATGGAGAGGAAACATATGAAATGTGTATCATGCAGGACTGTTGACACCTAGATGGTAGTGCACGCGCCTTTTTCTTCGAGCGTAGTTCATCCACTTAAAATGTTCCCAGGCTCGTCTAGCTGGCAGCAACAATTTGGTTAGCGCAGGTCCGCGAGCACGCTTGACGCAGACGGCCCCTCATGAGCTCACATGTTTCGCCGCAACAGTTCGTGAGATTGTGCTTGAGAAGCAGGATGCCCTATCTTCGAAATGATATTTGCACGCGTACTTCAGGTTTTTGCAGCATATGTAAATGCAGGTTCCACTTCACACAACTCATCGAGGACGCCTGTAATGGCAAGAGGAATAGCAGTTTCTCGCTCACCTATATCGTCCCAAATTTGTAGCTCTTTTAGTAAAGTCAAGTCACGTCACTGATGGACCTCCAACACGGAAACTTATGGATATATTTGCGTGTACTTCTCCACAGAGAAATATCTTCCTATGTGCACCATTACATACATGTTGGAGAATAATTGGCCGATGCAGCTGGAGGAGTCTCTAGGACACGATTTTAGAGATTGTCAGGCGTCCATACACATGCACGCACAATGGCACGTTCATACGTAGGCATGCAGACGTAATCAGCTCTCTTAAATCACAATGCAGGTGCCAAAACAGTATTCGTGTGCCCGTGTTTTCGTGCCCACATGATGCCTGCTGCAGATGCTGCCTGCCGCTTGCGAATATTTTGTTGAGACGCCAATAACGTGACTCTTTAGTGTTACTCCCTGTAATCGCCATACTTTTTGTTCCCCCGAGTAATACATCTGCGTGTATATATATTCGAGTGTCCCCTTGATACGAATACCTATGGGGTACACACACATGCTGACTGCTTCTGAAATACGGTCGCACGCGGAACACTACACAGCAGTGGAGGATGACCGTGATATCTATGAAGGGAATCCACAGTGAATAGTACTAGTAATCTACTCGCTTATGCATCTCAAAACAAGTCGCACGAACAGCTCACGTCTTTGTGGACGTCTTCGTATTTATTTCAGACCCAGCGTGTGGCTGTGGATGTCCGCACTGTGTATCTCTCGGATGTAGCTGGAGTACATATAAGTCTGCGGGTCCCCTGGTACTCTCCCAGTACCTGCGGCTTTGCCTATTATGTAGAGG
>NW_021150793.1:4167-4460 GCF_002837175.3 Physeter macrocephalus
AGTTGCTCCCATAGGTCTGTAACCGCTGTCCAGAAGTTGCCATCGCTGTAGTATACTTACGAATCCTTCCTTAGTGAATCCACGTATGTACGTTATTCTAAAGAAATGGGAGTTCGGACGGGCAGAAAACGTTTTTAAAAGGTGCACATGGATTTCGAAAAAGGCTCATCTACCTGCGAAGCCCACAGGATAAACGTGCACCATGTGCGTATAAACTAGGCCAATTATTACATACTTCTTTTCGTGAGCTTATGCCGGTTGCTCGACGTCGACTCTATACAACTACTTACCTC
>NW_021150794.1:0-4459 GCF_002837175.3 Physeter macrocephalus
CAGCGACAGCAAGGATGCCTATCTGTATATGTATGTGTCTAGCGTGTCTACTTCTCGTGAAGACAGCGACAGCAAGGATGCCTATCTGTATATGTATGTGTCTAGCGTGTCTACTTCTCATGAAGACAGCGACAGCAAGGATATCTATCTGTATGTGTATGTGTCTAGCGTGTCTACTTCTCATGAAGACAGCGACAGCAAGGATATCTATCTGTATGTGTATGTGTCTAGCGTGTCTACTTCTCATGAAGACAGCGACAGCAAGGATATCTATCTGTATGTGTATGTGTCTAGCGTGTCTACTTCTCATGAAGACAGCGACAGCAAGGATATCTATCTGTATGTGTATGTGTCTAGCGTGTCTACTTCTCATGAAGACAGCGACAGCAAGGATATCTATCTGTATGTGTATGTGTCTAGCGTGTCTACTTCTCATGAAGACAGCGACAGCAAGGATATCTATCTGTATGTGTATGTGTCTAGCGTGTCTACTTCTCATGAAGACAGCGACAGCAAGGATATCTATCTGTATGTGTATGTGTCTAGCGTGTCTACTTCTCATGAAGACAGCGACAGCAAGGATATCTATCTGTATGTGTATGTGTCTAGCGTGTCTACTTCTCATGAAGACAGCGACAGCAAGGATATCTATCTGTATGTGTATGTGTCTAGCGTGTCTACTTCTCATGAAGACAGCGACAGCAAGGATATCTATCTGTATGTGTATGTGTCTAGCGTGTCTACTTCTCATGAAGACAGCGACAGCAAGGATATCTATCTGTATGTGTATGTGTCTAGCGTGTCTACTTCTCATGAAGACAGCGACAGCAAGGATATCTATCTGTATGTGTATGTGTCTAGCGTGTCTACTTCTCATGAAGACAGCGACAGCAAGGATATCTATCTGTATGTGTATGTGTCTAGCGTGTCTACTTCTCATGAAGACAGCGACAGCAAGGATATCTATCTGTATGTGTATGTGTCTAGCGTGTCTACTTCTCATGAAGACAGCGACAGCAAGGATATCTATCTGTATGTGTATGTGTCTAGCGTGTCTACTTCTCATGAAGACAGCGACAGCAAGGATATCTATCTGTATGTGTATGTGTCTAGCGTGTCTACTTCTCATGAAGACAGCGACAGCAAGGATATCTATCTGTATGTGTATGTGTCTAGCGTGTCTACTTCTCATGAAGACAGCGACAGCAAGGATATCTATCTGTATGTGTATGTGTCTAGCGTGTCTACTTCTCATGAAGACAGCGACAGCAAGGATATCTATCTGTATGTGTATGTGTCTAGCGTGTCTACTTCTCATGAAGACAGCGACAGCAAGGATATCTATCTGTATGTGTATGTGTCTAGCGTGTCTACTTCTCATGAAGACAGCGACAGCAAGGATATCTATCTGTATGTGTATGTGTCTAGCGTGTCTACTTCTCATGAAGACAGCGACAGCAAGGATATCTATCTGTATGTGTATGTGTCTAGCGTGTCTACTTCTCATGAAGACAGCGACAGCAAGGATATCTATCTGTATGTGTATGTGTCTAGCGTGTCTACTTCTCATGAAGACAGCGACAGCAAGGATATCTATCTGTATGTGTATGTGTCTAGCGTGTCTACTTCTCATGAAGACAGCGACAGCAAGGATATCTATCTGTATGTGTATGTGTCTAGCGTGTCTACTTCTCATGAAGACAGCGACAGCAAGGATATCTATCTGTATGTGTATGTGTCTAGCGTGTCTACTTCTCATGAAGACAGCGACAGCAAGGATATCTATCTGTATGTGTATGTGTCTAGCGTGTCTACTTCTCATGAAGACAGCGACAGCAAGGATATCTATCTGTATGTGTATGTGTCTAGCGTGTCTACTTCTCATGAAGACAGCGACAGCAAGGATATCTATCTGTATGTGTATGTGTCTAGCGTGTCTACTTCTCATGAAGACAGCGACAGCAAGGATATCTATCTGTATGTGTATGTGTCTAGCGTGTCTACTTCTCATGAAGACAGCGACAGCAAGGATATCTATCTGTATGTGTATGTGTCTAGCGTGTCTACTTCTCATGAAGACAGCGACAGCAAGGATATCTATCTGTATGTGTATGTGTCTAGCGTGTCTACTTCTCATGAAGACAGCGACAGCAAGGATATCTATCTGTATGTGTATGTGTCTAGCGTGTCTACTTCTCATGAAGACAGCGACAGCAAGGATATCTATCTGTATGTGTATGTGTCTAGCGTGTCTACTTCTCATGAAGACAGCGACAGCAAGGATATCTATCTGTATGTGTATGTGTCTAGCGTGTCTACTTCTCATGAAGACAGCGACAGCAAGGATATCTATCTGTATGTGTATGTGTCTAGCGTGTCTACTTCTCATGAAGACAGCGACAGCAAGGATATCTATCTGTATGTGTATGTGTCTAGCGTGTCTACTTCTCATGAAGACAGCGACAGCAAGGATATCTATCTGTATGTGTATGTGTCTAGCGTGTCTACTTCTCATGAAGACAGCGACAGCAAGGATATCTATCTGTATGTGTATGTGTCTAGCGTGTCTACTTCTCATGAAGACAGCGACAGCAAGGATATCTATCTGTATGTGTATGTGTCTAGCGTGTCTACTTCTCATGAAGACAGCGACAGCAAGGATATCTATCTGTATGTGTATGTGTCTAGCGTGTCTACTTCTCATGAAGACAGCGACAGCAAGGATATCTATCTGTATGTGTATGTGTCTAGCGTGTCTACTTCTCATGAAGACAGCGACAGCAAGGATATCTATCTGTATGTGTATGTGTCTAGCGTGTCTACTTCTCATGAAGACAGCGACAGCAAGGATATCTATCTGTATGTGTATGTGTCTAGCGTGTCTACTTCTCATGAAGACAGCGACAGCAAGGATATCTATCTGTATGTGTATGTGTCTAGCGTGTCTACTTCTCATGAAGACAGCGACAGCAAGGATATCTATCTGTATGTGTATGTGTCTAGCGTGTCTACTTCTCATGAAGACAGCGACAGCAAGGATATCTATCTGTATGTGTATGTGTCTAGCGTGTCTACTTCTCATGAAGACAGCGACAGCAAGGATATCTATCTGTATGTGTATGTGTCTAGCGTGTCTACTTCTCATGAAGACAGCGACAGCAAGGATATCTATCTGTATGTGTATGTGTCTAGCGTGTCTACTTCTCATGAAGACAGCGACAGCAAGGATATCTATCTGTATGTGTATGTGTCTAGCGTGTCTACTTCTCATGAAGACAGCGACAGCAAGGATATCTATCTGTATGTGTATGTGTCTAGCGTGTCTACTTCTCATGAAGACAGCGACAGCAAGGATATCTATCTGTATGTGTATGTGTCTAGCGTGTCTACTTCTCATGAAGACAGCGACAGCAAGGATATCTATCTGTATGTGTATGTGTCTAGCGTGTCTACTTCTCATGAAGACAGCGACAGCAAGGATATCTATCTGTATGTGTATGTGTCTAGCGTGTCTACTTCTCATGAAGACAGCGACAGCAAGGATATCTATCTGTATGTGTATGTGTCTAGCGTGTCTACTTCTCATGAAGACAGCGACAGCAAGGATATCTATCTGTATGTGTATGTGTCTAGCGTGTCTACTTCTCATGAAGACAGCGACAGCAAGGATATCTATCTGTATGTGTATGTGTCTAGCGTGTCTACTTCTCATGAAGACAGCGACAGCAAGGATATCTATCTGTATGTGTATGTGTCTAGCGTGTCTACTTCTCATGAAGACAGCGACAGCAAGGATATCTATCTGTATGTGTATGTGTCTAGCGTGTCTACTTCTCATGAAGACAGCGACAGCAAGGATATCTATCTGTATGTGTATGTGTCTAGCGTGTCTACTTCTCATGAAGACAGCGACAGCAAGGATATCTATCTGTATGTGTATGTGTCTAGCGTGTCTACTTCTCATGAAGACAGCGACAGCAAGGATATCTATCTGTATGTGTATGTGTCTAGCGTGTCTACTTCTCATGAAGACAGCGACAGCAAGGATATCTATCTGTATGTGTATGTGTCTAGCGTGTCTACTTCTCATGAAGACAGCGACAGCAAGGATATCTATCTGTATGTGTATGTGTCTAGCGTGTCTACTTCTCATGAAGACAGCGACAGCAAGGATATCTATCTGTATGTGTATGTGTCTAGCGTGTCTACTTCTCATGAAGACAGCGACAGCAAGGATATCTATCTGTATGTGTATGTGTCTAGCGTGTCTACTTCTCATGAAGACAGCGACAGCGCTGCTGCAGATTTGCCCGCCGCTAATCGGCGCGCGCGTGCGTGGCTGAGCATCGCCTCCGCTCTCACACGGCGCCTTCTCACACTCGCATGTCCAACAGCAAAAACGCATGCAGATACACATCTCTCTCTGTCTATATATACATATACATATATATATATATAT
>NW_021150798.1:0-507 GCF_002837175.3 Physeter macrocephalus
CAGAAGGCGGTCGAGGTTCCCTCTCTTTTTTCTCGTAGAAACTGGTTTACAGTGGGTTACTGAGGCCGTCGCGGTACAGATAGATGCGTGATTCTTTCTAGTTGAAGTGGCTTGCTTTTCTTCCCCTGGCTCCTCACATTCACGCTTCTTTTCTTTTTCGACTTGTTATATGTCCTTGTCCGCGGCTACGATATCCGTGATGCACTTTCAAAGTGAGCCTTGGGCTTGGCGTCCTTGAGCGGCTGCCCTGGAGTTGCTGAATGCCCGTGGTCAAGTAAAACGCAGCGTGACTGCAACAGAAAGATAAGAAGTGGAAGGGTCTCCGTATTAGAGAGATCTCGCAGATCCAACGCGTCGCGATGTTGGATGGTCGCAGTTCCTTCACGGGCGCATATAACCATTGTATAAAGACCTTGATTGTTCGCTGGTGCTGCTGTTGCGGCCGTGGCGATGGGTCGTGAGGGTGAGCCCCTACAATCGTGGAAAGACTTGACTTTGAATATTCAT
>NW_021150798.1:1505-4455 GCF_002837175.3 Physeter macrocephalus
GCTCAGGCACAGAAGGTCGCCCCCTGTCGCCCGCCGCGCAAAACGGGACTTTCCGCCTTCTACTCCCGTTGTTTCGGTTTTCAAGGAAAACGCAAGAGAGTGCTTTCCTCTCTGTTTGTGCCTTTGTGTAAACTCTGCCAGAGCAGGCGTAGACTGTGACAGTTGCTCTGTTGGTTGTTTACGCTCCTTTCGTGGGACAGCGCATAGGACTGTATCTGGGTGAAGCAGGTGCAGAGGTCGATTATGAATATCTGCGAGTTGGCGTCCACACGGCACCGTCGTCAGAGTAGGGTGCGGAGAGCTGTTCATCCGCGAATGCGTTTGATTGAGCGTGTGCGTACGCGCGTGTGTATTTTTGTCTGTGAGTATGTACAAACATAGTCCTTGGTAGCGCTCCACCGAAGCGTCGTGCGTGGTGGTGGCCGTGGGATGCCACGCACTGGGATTGTCACAGGTACGCAGTGACTTTTCTAGCGCTCCGTGCTGATGACCTGTTTCTCTATGCTGCAGCAAAAGGGCACGAAAATAACACTGACCGGAAAGAGGAAAGTGTCTCGAAGCGGTACGGCCACAGATGACGGCGCGGGAGACACTGCTGCTGCTGTCAGGTCAAAAGGGCCCACCTCGGTCTACCTGCAGGAACTGCTGGACGCCGCGGAGGCGACGGACCTCTTTCGAAAGCCAGGAGGGAAAAAACGGACACGGGTGAGAGGGCGCCACGTGGAAAGGAGCACTTTGACGACCAAGTATATTCGTTCACAGCTTGTCAGAGGACGGTTTTGGTCCGCTGCTGCTGACTTTTCAATGGCGTCATCACTGGTTAGGTTATTTTCTGGCTGCGCGTTCGAAGCAGGCTCGGTATCGGTGTGTCAAGCTTACGAGTGGAGATACTATGGTTTCAGTGTTCTTTATTGGTAGTCGTGGCCCTCGCACGACATGTAGTCAGCTTCGCCTCATAAACAGAAACACCGGCGCTGCACCAGCCTTTGTCTCTGTTCCGTGCCTCTGTCTCTTATTTGGCGGAATGTCCTCTCCCAGCCCTCTCGAGCCTTGTTACACGTGTCTCTACCGGGCGGTACCCCTGTGGTTTAGAGGTAGATACTACGATATATGTGTGCACGTATGTTGTATTTCTTCACAGCCTTATATGTGTATACGTGCACTTGTCCGCATATACCCGCAGTGGTCCGTGGTTGTCCATAATGCTCTCTACCCATCTGTTTGTGCATCAGTGTGCAGGTGTCTTGCGTGTAAAGATGGTCGTATGCGTGTTCATAGTTTTTAGAGTGCCCTTTTGTAGCAGGCAAGCCCCCACAGCTCCTCCACACCTCCGGTACTCCTACTAGATACTCGTGCCTTGCAGCAGCCACACTCGTGTGGATCGCCTGAGGGCGGTGATAATCGTGGTGCTATGTTCTTTTCTACGTTCGCACGGCGCGCACGTTTGCCACGAGTAACTGAGCAAACCTCTGCAGCCCTCATTTGCCCAAAGAGGAGAAACTGGTAGGCGGCTTCTTTAGTGAAATCTGTTGCCATGTATATATGGATATCCCGTTGTTTTTCTTCTTCTTCCCCAGCACAACGGGAATGGACGCAACGACCGCTTTAGCCTTTCCATCGCGGGCTCGTTTTTGGCACGTGTTGTGGATCGTGAAGTTCTGACGGTTTGTTGTTGCGCCTTCCCACGGCAGACGACTGCGTGTGTGCAGCGCCGTTTCCTGTACTCTCTGTGTCCATTTGTTTCTATGGCTTAAGTTTTGCCCAGAGTGGACAGAAACACTGAGGAAACTCGAACGTTTTTAGTGTACACATCTGTGACGTTTAGAAAATTTTCAAAATCCTTCCGCCACTGACCACGTATAAGAGAAGTCGGCATGGACATCAACTTTTAACAGAGGCCGAAACCGGGTGTACCCAGCAAAAAGGACGCGTTTCTTCACATCGTTGGTGGCTTCCGCGCATTTTGTAGGTACGTATTTCTTAGACGTTGATACACACAGAATTGTACAAGAAGGGATGCACGTGTTACTGAGAGAAATGAATTGGATAGCTCAACGTTTTTGCTGGTCCACGTGGGACTGCGCCGCCATTACTGCAGAGGAGTTGCTGCCTTGATGCCCGGGTGACGCGAACTTTTGTTTAAAAAGCTTTTCCTCAAGTCAAAATTCTCTCCCGTCTTCCGCATCTTTTTGTTGTGAACGAAGTGCACGTTTAGCATATGTTGAGTCACTTTCGTTTGCCACATATCTCTTTGTGCACGAAGGTCTGTGTTTTCTTCTCAATTTGCGTAAATCTGCTAATGTATGTGTACGCGCAAGAAAGGGTTGTCGAACCAACACCGTGCTTTTATGCCAAATGTGTATCTATCCGTATGTTGCATCTGGTGTGTACGTAGATGTAATTCGTATTGGTTTGCATTGTCGCCAATGATGTGCACGCAGTGCCAAGCAGGTGCTATGCCAGTATCCCTGGTGGAGGACTCGGCGGGAGACACGCCTGTGGACCTGCTGTCTCCGGCTGCCGCTGAGCGGGTGCTGCTCAGTCGATGCATGCTCAAGCGCAGGCGACAGGGCGCTCTCTACGTAGACGGCAGGGCTGCCGCTTGTGAAGGAGCCGCACGGCACACAGATGCACTTGCAGCAAAGGAGGAAGTCTACTGGAACGAGGAAGGGCGCCTAGTTGTTCTCGACGACGAGGAAGGCCGCATGAAAAGGACGGGAAAACGTAAGCGATTGGTCGACCACGCTCTCCCAGCACTGCAGATGACCGCGTCACACACCATAGAGAGAGTTTGCTCTTTTCCAACTCTTACACGGCCCAGAAGTCCGCGGTACACCAAAAGAGAAAAACAGGTAGACCGGATTAGCCGGTTTACGTCCAAACAGTTTGGCGGACACCCAGGTCACTTGTTGGAGAAACCCGAGCAATGCATTTTTCTCGCGGGGTATTG
>NW_021150799.1:0-2310 GCF_002837175.3 Physeter macrocephalus
CTGGGCGTGAAGGGAAATACCTTTATGTGCATTCAGGATAGGCAAGAAGGTTCTCAGACTTCTGAACGCGAAGTTGGTACGGCGACACTTCGTGAAGTAGAATGAGACACGAAGGCGCTGAAGGTCCATGACAGACTAATGTATGTGATATGAATTAGGTGTTGTCCATAGATCTAAGGCTAGGGGGTTGCAGGGGCTGTGTAGTGCAAAGACAATGAGTGCTTTGTCGAGACATATATGGAGGAGTTGACATCGAAGGAATTTAAGGATGAGCGGTATGGTGTCTGTCAATCTCTGGAAACAAGCTATCTCAAGGAATAGTTTGGTAGAAGGCTGTAGAGCTTACGACGAATTGGCTGAGATGGATGGTGATGTGTTGGACGTGTGAACGCTGACAGCTTGTTATAAGATGAGCGACGACGCAAACGGGTTCTCTTCCTGTTTCCCTCCTGTAGTTGAGAGATCAAGAGACGTGAGGCTACAGGGGGGTGTACGCGTGGGGCAGCAGTCGTCTCATCTAGAGGAAGGATAACTCTGTCGACGGTGTTCGTCGGTGGTGTGGAACGGTGGAACTGCAGAGATATACGTAGCGGTGTGCATCGCAGGCTTTCAGAGTGCGAAGTTCATCTCACATATTCTTCGCTCGTTAGTATCTTCCGTGTTTTGATGAATGGAGACTCAGTAGTTGCTACGTTGTGCAGCGATCGTGCATGGTATGGTTTACACCTGGACATCCGGTGCTGCGTTACCGGCTCCGATATGTGTCAGGCTAGATGGTGTCTTCGAGGATGTATCGATTTCGTGCCGTGAAGGTAGAAGAGGAAATAGGTAGATGGTGAGCGTCACGACACATCATGATCAGTTGAATCGTGCGCGAGATAATCTGGTAAAGTCCTGTTTGGCTGAGAGGCTTAAGGGGACTTTTTGGGCGTGTAACAAACATGAGGAGTGTGAAGAAGAGGAGTAGTAAGGGGAGAGCAAGTCAAACTCGTCGGTGGCAGGTTTCCGGAGATTTGTGACAGTTTGTAGAGATTCAAGGAGCAGAGATGCGCAGTGCAGATATGGGCGGCATACGGATGGGCACGAGTTGTGGTTACCAGAGGACCATCCCTGGGAGCGCGACAGTTAGGCGTGCTGTCGAAGGTGGTGCAGTGTGGGCTTGGTGAAGTGTTTGGATCAGCGCTGGTGACATATGACTGTGTGAGGCATTTTATTCCGTAGCAAGGGTAACGAGGGAACATACTCCTTAATATAGGTGTTGAAGGAATGTCGACGAAGTAATGTGGCCTCACCCACGAATGCAATTGTGCGAGCTGATGTTTCGAGTGTTTACAAAGGAGCGGGCCTTGTCGTGACGCAAGCGAAAGGTGGTAGCGTGCCTTCACGAGTAAGGGCGGATTGGGCGTACGTGCAGTCGGTAGATTTGGAGCCGTGATGGATTTTCACAGTAGTGCAAAGAAAATGTAGTGTCACGGAGGGTTCCATTGCAGGCATTTGAAAGAGCAGCAAGTCTGCACGGAGGGAGCGGGAAAGGTGAGAAGATTGTGGTGGGGTGTCTTTTGCTTACCGGGCAGCCGTGTGTGAGCACGTGACATGTCAACAACTTAGATCATTCGACGATGGTTGAGAGGTCGTCCGTATGAGATACCTTTGAGTGTCTAACTGCGCTCAACAACGAGCTCCTGTACGTCTAACGCAGTCTGCGGTGGCGTCTGTCAAACTTCCTCGTACGATTGTGAAGGGGTTGTAGTTCATGATGAGGGATGATGGCAAATGAAGTTTTAGCTTGCGAGAGGGACGCTGTGATGTTAGTCAGTTGTGGGCGGACCTGACTTGGCAAAGCGGGAGAGGGATTGGTATGTGGACTACTTTAACGATATTTGCAGACTGCGTTGCTTGCAAGGGTTACGGTGTCCGCTGTATAAACGCTGTAATGTTGGACTGGCGAGCACAAAAGGAAGTCCGCGTTTGTGGAGAATACGGCATGGGTGGGCTTGTCAGAGGACATCCATCAGGAAGTTGCATCTGTGTGTGTTGCTTACAAGATGGCATCTGTACGCGATGCCATTTGTCGGTCTTCTCACAATTTTACCAACTGATTCTGGGGGGAGTCTAAAGCTTTCGGTGACAAGAACCTGAGGGAGGGCAGGGTTTGTAGAGAGGAAGTGCGAACACCCTCGCAGTGAGAGCGTTGTCCTAATGCCTTGTGTCGCGGAGGGACAGGCTATCACTGACTGAAGAAAAAAACTGACAGTTCCCTGGTGGTTGAGGTGTCGTTGTTGTAAGAGTCACCTGAGCGCCGCACGCCCT
>NW_021150799.1:3593-4455 GCF_002837175.3 Physeter macrocephalus
TGTGCGTCGCGCAGTGAGAGGCTATCACTATTTGAAGAGCAACATTGGCTGTTCCTCGTGATTGTGCCGTGGTTCTTGTAAGGGGCGTTTGAGCGTCAGAGCCGCTGGGTGCGATGGGAAACAGCTAAATGTGGATACAAGACAAACGATGTAGCTCCTAGATCTCTCCACGCGAGGGGCGACGAATGACACCTGGTGGTGAGCAATTATCGGAAAGAGTGCTGCCGACGTGTACGATACAAAAAATATACCACAGAAAATAGGTGTGGTCCCTCCATATAAGGCCAGTAGATTGCAGGGGATGTCACAGTTGGGCGCTGTGTGTTCGGCCGAGATTTAGACGGAGGTGGCAGTATGGAAGCTACCTAAGGACGAGGAAGGAGATGCCTTTCAATCGGGTGGAGGCAATTACCTGCGAGTATAAATTAGAGAAAGCTGTGCAACGCATGGCTAGGGGAAGGCAAAGCGATGTGGTTGAGTTTTCAACGCTGATAGGACTTGGTAAGCTCCTTTGCAACCACTGAGGTAGACGGGCTCTCTTCTACTATCCTTTCTGTAGAGCAGAGGACAGGACGTATGACCTATTAGAGATACGTGAACGTGTAGCAGCAACAATTTCGCCCCTAAGAAAAGAGTTACATTGTACACCGTGGTTACCGCTCTTATGACAAGACAGAAAACGTCAGAGGTCTACGTAGTAGTGTGTCACACCATCAGACGCCTTCTGTGTGCGAAACGCAGATCACGCATTGTCACCTGTCGTTATGTTACATACTCTGAATAAACGTAACTCTCTGGTGTTTGCGCCGTGCAGTGGTTTTGCATAGGATGGTTCCGTGCTGGATAGCGGACGCTGTTTTAT
>NW_021150800.1:0-653 GCF_002837175.3 Physeter macrocephalus
TATAGTAACCACTTGTTGAGAGACATACTGGCTTTGTATTGGCTTTGTAAACATCACATAAAATGCTCAGCTGGCTTGTGTTGCTGTCACGCGCGTGTAGGGAGAGAGAGCTGTGTGAGTTTCCTGTCAAGTATAGAGGACAGGATGCACGTGTGCAGCCGGTACTGCGTGTCTGTAAAATTTCAGACTGGGCTAGTATACAATGTGAGCGGCGGCCTCACCGGCTCGTAGGCTATAGTCTACGAACTCAAGAAGGATGCATCATAGAGTACACTTTTGCACGCGAGAGAAAAAAGGCTGGCGGACGCATGTGTGTATACAGTGTCGGATGCGTCCACTACTGTCGGTGTATTTCGCGTAATTTGGGAGGCTCGTCTCCGGCTCTTAGACGTTGCAAGGCGCCTGCATACAACGCCAGTATATGTGTGCCTAGACCGTTTGGAATGTCTCACTATGTGCTACTGTGGTTATACCTTAAGTTATGAGAGTGTACACGATATGCAGGGAGTCCTGCATGTGTCTCAGTTATATGGAACTTCACCTATATGTTTAGCCATTAAAGCAATGTACTACGTATGTGGCACGTCCTGCTTTGTTGTTGCACCGTGAAGATATATATATATATATATATATATATATATATATATATGGCT
>NW_021150800.1:1011-4453 GCF_002837175.3 Physeter macrocephalus
GCACCCCGTAGAGAGGTCTGTGTATGTGTATAAATGGCCGGGCGAATGTATTGTACTGGAACTGTACACGGTTGCGCGCATACATGCGAAGGCGTGCGTATGTATTGATGGAATAAATAGCCTGTCAGGCGAATATAGATGTGTGCAGATGTATGGAGATTTTAGCTTTTGGCCATCTTCCTTCACGTGTAGGTATACGTGCGCGAAGTATGTGTACCACTTCTTTGGCCTACGCACGTGCATGCCTGTTGAGAAATGTAGGTGTAGCTGTCGATTTGGAGGTCCGTCGTGGTGCGTTTTTACGTAGGTCCACGGTCCCGTTCCGCTTCACATATAAATTCTACTCAGCGCTCTAAGATGAAAGTTTGTAATATGTCACTTCTCCCTTGCTGCGGCAGCGTTTCGTCTCTTTTTGTTTTCCCCATACTCAAGGAATTTCCGAGTAACGTCGATTTTCTTTCTGAAGCCCAGCTTTGTGTACTCCTTTTTCTAGCGTAGACCACCACTAAAGGCGTTTCAGAGGGGCAGCATGTGTGTTGCTGAAGCGGTATCCCAATTCTCCTAGCACTCTACAACCCTTTTTTCCTCGCTTTCCATTCAGAATTTATCGTCTTCTGCTCCTTCGTGAAAAGGTGAGACGTGGTTCCTCCGTCCCTCTGTTGTACATTCGTTTCTCGTCCTCAACACGAACTTCTTTACTTTGTAGTACTCTCGGGGAATGCAGTTCCACTTCTTCGCACATCACGTTCTTCTCCCCGAAGGGCACACGAATTTTCCTCTCAGTAGAAGGTGCGCACTTTTCATATTCCATACCTTGCTACAGCAGGCCACATTTTCTCGGACCTAGAAGTATAAATATGTGGAGGTGTGTGCAGTCTCAGTTGAACACTGCAGGAGACGCCGTCTGGGTTGCGTTGACACCCCGGATCCACCCCGTGGAATCAGACACTTACTCAAAAATGCATTTGCCAAGAGTGAAAACGACTTTCTAAAGAATTCAAACGCAGTGGGTCATGTCGTGACTCCAATGCACGGGAGTTAAGTCACTATATTATTCGGAAGACAGAAGTGGATTTTCCGTTGACCCCTTCTCTGGAAGAAAGTGATGTCATGCAGACCGCTGCAGTGTCTTGCAAACAGAAACAAAAGGGTGGAGGTATTTTTAGCACAAGCGTCCCTGCTTTCGCCTCCTCCCCCGTTGTCTCCCGTACAGGGAAAGAGAAAGAGTATCCGTAAACACTTGGCTTGTCTGGAATTTCCATGAGCAAGGACATAGATCACCTACTTTCATGGATGCTTTTGTGTCTTGCATTCGAGACCAATGCTTCAGTCGTTCAAGGTATTTTTACGGGAGCTCCACCTCCGCTGTCAGCCTGCAGATATATCTCTTTGTGTCACTTAACATACCAGGACTTCTTTCAAGTTTCTATGTACCCAGCGACGTTTTACAATTTGAACTGTACGTCATGCGGTGTCCCCATATCTGATCATAGGTTTCATGCTTTGAGCTTTTGCTTCGAATTTTATTATAAGATTGAGCGTTTGCCTTTCACAGATTTGACTACCCTGTTCACAGTGCGTGTATTTGACATTTGATGATGTTTGTCTCAGCAGTGTCCCTATTCTTGTCGAATTTTTCTTCCTAAAGTCTGGTTGTGCTCCGAGGTACAGCGGCAGTAAGCACTTTCCGTAAATCTTTGTCAGAGTCTGTCGAAAAATTCTCCGTTTTACACCGTGTATGTGCCTTCTCATACACGCAGAGATTAATGTTGTAGGTACGTGTATATGTGTGTATGCACCGGCATATATTCGTCGATGTGCGGGAGTGGGTATTTTAATATTTTAAACTGACACTCCATAGAGTGGGGACTCCCACGTGCGAATTGTCGAAATTGAGGGAAGAGAAAATATGTGCTTGTAGCTAATGAGCGGCATGTCACTCTTTTGCCCTATAACCGCCCAACCGTCATTTTGCGTCGGCTTTGTGTCAACCCCTTTATATTTGCAGTGGCTTTGTGGCTACCCGCCCGTGATTTTGCACTGGCTTTGTGGGATAATGGCAAGCTAATTTCGTGTGGGTGCATCGCTGCCTGTGGCAGGCAGTCTCAGGCTGCAGCTGTAGCACACCAACACAAAGCTTCTAGCGAGACACTGGCCCGCTGTGGGGTAGAGAGAGACCAATAGCATCTGTATGTGCAAGCAGCCATGCAGTTCTCAATGTTGACATATATTTATCTTTAATGCTGAGTTAACTTCGTCCACGGCTCTGGAAGCTCAGACTCGGCCCTGGCACCACAGCACGACGGCGCAATAAGCAGGAACATCGAAACATGTATCTTTCACCCCACGCAAACACCTCTGCCGTCCTCACCGGAGAAAAAGCTTGAAATTTCGCAGGGCAGCGCTGTCGGAAACTTGGCTTTGCTTCTTCACCCTAATCGGCAGAGACAGGTGACTTCACTCATCCTGGTTTCACCGCTTTAAACGTGGATTACTTCCACCCTCACCCGGTTTTGTCAGGTATCCACTTCTCGAGGAGGCTTGCGGAATAGGACTAAACAGACAACTGCGCGGGTACGACTGGGGCCACATTGTCCACTGGCCCCGTCCTAATTCAGCTTGCATCTATTTTTTTGTTTGTAACCGCACAGTTTGGCAAAAAAGATCTGCTTGCCAACTTAATCACATCAATCTAAGTTACAATAAAGTGAATCGTGCAGCGGGACAGCAGGCTACTGACCCTCACTCTGCCGCGCAATTTGAGAAAGTGCTTCTCTCATGCACAGGCTTGCTGCACACGCTGTGATTACTCCCCATATCTACATGATTCGTACACAGCAGAAATTCTGAAGGGCGTGGAATAACTGTGTGGAATACGTCGACAGCCCCGAGAACATACAGTTGCATGTGCAGCCGTGTTTCTACGCCTCTGCGGAGTTGTCCGTATTCAGGTGGTCGCCGTAGCGCGGATATGCAAGTACATGTACAACAAATGATTGCGTGCACAAAAAAGCACGATTTAGAAAGACTGACGCGTACGTGAACCCCTGTAGATAGGGTAAAAGGTAAGACAGTTTTTGGACATTTGTTCCTTTGCATATGTATGTATATCTACACATACAAATGTATATGTGCACACCGGTATACGTACATACCTGCGTGCCGAAACGTCGCGTGTTGAGCGCCGTCAGACACAGCGCACGAGACGTGCATGAGCCTTTGCTTTTTAGAACCACAGCAGACGCAAGCATGAAGTCACACGCAGAGAGGTACAAACATATATCTGTCTCTCCATGCTACCACATGCATGTGCACATCTCCACCTACGCATGCAAGCACATGACGTATGCAAACAGTTTCAGGTTGTGTGGGCATCTCCAGAACTAAGAGCTTGCAAGATCAACAGCAGCATAGCTCGTCAAAACAAATCTCTTTACTGCAT
>NW_021150801.1:0-1835 GCF_002837175.3 Physeter macrocephalus
TTAGTAAAATCTGGGTGGACTTGTCTGTCTTTGACTGCGTACTTACACATACGAGGTCAGGAGGAACAGTGAAGCGATGCATAAGTGACTCCGCGTCTGGCGATAATAGGAAGGAAAGCTGTTTCGAGCTATCATGTTACCTGGTTGCTAGGACAGCGGCATGTTCCCTGCATGTTTCTGAGCTGTGGGAAATGGCTCTTATAACAGGCTTTCCAGCAATTTGAAGTAGTCTTGAGTATACACCTGGGGCATACCGAGTAACAGGATCTTGAAAGCCATTCTTTCGCATATTATTGCACAGGCATGTAACTTCCCAAAACCACCGTAGACTCCTCTTCCAAAACGTTTGTCAGCATGCTCCCCTTGTGCATACATATATATATATATATACGTATATATAGGTGTGTCTAATAAATAAGCATACATACATTATCCAGAAGGTGCAGCACCGAGTAGCGAAGGCATCGGAAGGCTTGCTGATCTATCACCTTCACCTAATATACATGAGTGAAGTTATGTCCTGCACGTAACCTTTACCGTTGTAACTTTCTCCCAGTGACGTCATTTTGGCTGCTTGGAGTCCGCCTGGATTTCGCAATGAAAACTGCTTTACCCTGACCTACAGTTATTGCGCCAAATAGGTGCATGTATGTGCACGCACACCTATGACCAGGTGCGCGGGGATGTGGAGTGGTACTCGTTTACAGCCATAGAAAAATACAGGCATACATGTATACATGTATTTATACGTAGAGTCGTATACACATGTCTGTTGTACATACGAGTTCGTGCGACTGGGCCGACAATGTAATCGGGCGGTGACTCTGTGTACTCTTTGCTGGGCACGGGGCTGGTGGGAGCAGCGCTTTCATCAAACTTGTAATGAAGAACACGTAGCCCTGGAATGGCCTTGCATATAAGGATTGAACGACTGTGCGTAGGTGCCGGAATGTAGGCCGTCTTGTACATACGGAGTGAGCGTATATGGTACTCTTGCCGCAAGTATAGAAGTGCAACTCTTACACGGAGGGTGATCTTGTTGAACGAAAACTGAATACAGTCGACTCAAGGAGGAGGCGCCAGCGGCTTTGGACTGTCCAGCGGCGATTATGTTGGCCTCTCTTTGAAGGAAGATCCGCAGGTGCTGAGCAACAACCATACAACTGTGTTGCAAAGATTGCATCGGCCTTGTTCGCAGAAATACATGACCGGCATAGGTGTGCCCCCGCACTTTTCCCACGATTCTATTGTTTTCGACTTTATCCACGATTCTACTTCTGGCTGTCTCTGGCACCTCTTTCCAAGCATGCGTATTATGGTGTATCATAAGCGTATCTATGTGCGTTCGTGCGTAGGCTTTAAGACAAAGGAATGAAGATCCGGTAGAGGATGATCTAGTGGGACAGTGATTTCACATAAAGGTTTGTACTGCACAAATCGACACGGACGGAATTTTAAGTTAAAAAGCAAGTGTGATGTACGAAAAGGCGAAGCTGATCGAACACTGAAGTTCGTGGAGATCAAGAAGTATGAGATAACCTCCGGGGTGTCCCACCCACCTCATCGTCACGTATATCCAAACTGCCGCCTCCACCGCGTGAAGCGGTTAGAAAGTAAGTCGAAGTCGTGTTTTCTTCTGGCAGTTGTTTGTCAACGCAGAATGACTTCGGGAACACCTTGGATGATACTGTTCGTGCACCAACGTTTTTTTCATACTGCCCAGATGAGAGAAGCGCCTTATAAATAGGTGTGTTGAAGTCGCCTGTGGAGACCTTTCCCAACATACGGCACGGTTGCGAAGAATCATTCATTTGCCTCCATAGGCTTTCGCCGCT
>NW_021150801.1:2037-2547 GCF_002837175.3 Physeter macrocephalus
GGACGGTTGCGAAGCATCATTCATTTTCCTCCATAGTCTTTCGAGGCTCTCCATTGTGGTGGGATGATAGCCTAAGACTCGGTGTTACACAAACGGTGGAATCTGCACTAGTGCGACAGGACATTTCTACAGATCACACGCACGAAGACCTTAGGCCAGCGGTCGTGAAAGATCTTCTTTCCTGTCACAAGGTAACACCGTGCATTCCAAAATTGGGATTTGAGAAACCTTGTAGTAGTCGACAAAAAGACCTTCTACAACATTTAGTCTGCCTTTGCAGACTGCCAGTGCTTCCACCGGGTCCTGTTCAGAACTGCCGGTGTACACATAGACGCCTAAATGAATAAAATAAGGAATTCAAGTGTTGTTGACAGTAGCAGAGGAAATACGATATACACGGAACTAATACAAACAGGACTAGCTTCACCTCGTAGACGCATCCTACTTGGAAAGAAAGTAACCGTTAAAATTTGAATACTGCGGTGAGGCCAAAGAATTATGCTCGTGTGC
>NW_021150801.1:3576-4452 GCF_002837175.3 Physeter macrocephalus
ATGGGTTGTTGTGCGTTCCAGACCATGTAACTGCTGCTTCAAGGAGACATGTACGACTCCGGTCAAAGAAGACCTCCTCAGCACAGTGCCTCTTGCGGTTGTTGAATGTTTCGAACACATTGTCTCTGTTGGCAAGGTACATTTATTTCTGTTGAGCAGAAAAGGCAATAAGTTACTTGAGTAGGACGCTGTTGTTTTCTGGCGGCCAGCGTGGGTGTCCCTGCAGTGGTCCACCGGCGCATGCTATGCGGAACAACAACGACAGTGTGAACACAAAAATCCAGAGTGCCTCGGTCTATCCCATTGGTGTGTTTGCTTAAATCATTCAGTATGGCTGGCAGAATACGAAGACGGCTGATGTGTTTCCTCGTACCGAATTTGTTGCAATACTAATGCGACGCAAGTCCGCGCACGTTCTCCAACGGGCTCTCGTACTTCATCCACCAGTACCCCATCATGGCTCTGGGTTCCATTGAAGACAAATCAGAAGTGAGGGAGGCACACACTGATTACGGAATCAGGGAGGACGAAGTGTACTTATTTCGTTTATTTTTTAGTAGACACAGCCATCGTTACCTGATTGCCGCTCTGTGGGTTCCTGCCCTCCAGATCATATAGCGATCTTCTTTGCTCCTCAATCACTCAAATCTGTACGAATAAAGCACTCAAACGGTCCATATGGATGCTGCTCTACACACTCTTATTCGTCCTGTTCTCGACAACATTACTCCGTAATGTAACGTCAGCGGTGAGGCTCTATTTAACGGTCGCATTGAAACCCGGATGAGCTTGCCATGCCAGCTGAACCATGTTGAATTCTTACTGCCACGTTAATCGGCACTAGAAAGTTACCTGCCGTGAGGCTCTATTTACCGG
>NW_021150802.1:0-3101 GCF_002837175.3 Physeter macrocephalus
CGACCGTATCAAGAGTAAACTGCTTCGTAGCCTGGGCGTAATAAGAGGCACAGAGCTTGTGTGTACGTTGCGCAACAACCGAGAGGAGTGCGACCAACCAAAACTCGGAGGGGCTGCAGATGATCTATCTAATCCGCTCATTTCAATAGTGATGGAACTATCACACACCACTTCTTTTTGGTGTAGGCGCCGGAGTTTTTTTCGGCTGTTTAAGCACAGTAGCTTCTTGCAGTCCCGCCGACTTTTAAACTTCACAAAATACAGATACGGTTGGCGTCTGCAGGAATGCGCGGGGCTGTACACTCCGCATTCACGTACATACTCTCAGAACACACAGTGCAGACCTAGAATTAAAATCTATGTATACATGCATATATTGTAGGCTGGGCATGGTAGCGTAGCCGGAAAATGGAAGCACTACAGTCGGCCCACACCGCACCATAATGCACGCCTTTCCCCATCTGTGTGCTATTTTGATGCCTGTATAGATACGTAAATGTCACCGTGTGTTGACAGTACATAGAAGCTTCACACGCGTGGCTCTCCCTATTTTGACAGCCCCGTAGCGTTGATAGCAATGTCATTGCAACGACTCAAGCAGATTCGATGTATCAGAACAGAACACACGAGATCCGAGCGGTCACCAGATAGCGGTTCTTCCCGCAAGCTCACATTTCACGAGCAAGTACTTCATGAACATCAAAGGAAGACAAAGTGTTGCCAATGCCTTTAGGCGCTGAAGAGATTGGGTGTTACTCGGCAAATACGCACCCTGGCTGTACGTTCTACGCAGACAATACTTCTGCATGAATACTGCTTTCAACGTGGTGCACGGGCGAAAGTAATCGATTTTGAAATTGACTGCCGGTTGAGGTCACAGAGTTGGAAGAGTCTGAGAGAGTTAACGAAAGTTGTAACGTTGCAGGAGCGTAGAAAATTTAGTGGTGTCAATAATTGCTTCAGTATCTGGGGACGATATTACCTGCTGAAGACGGGCAACCTCCGGGACGGGTGTCTGCGGAGCAGGACACGCGGTAATGAAGACTCCACTGAGCCCACCTGGGGTACTGTTTGCAGTACTGCTCGTATGTGCATGGCAAGATTCTCAGATAGTGGTGTCAATAATTGCTTCAGTATCTGGGGACGATATTACCTGCTGAAGACGGGCAACCTCCGGGACGGGTGTCTGCGGAGCAGGACACGCGGTAATGAAGACTCCACTGAGCCCACCTGGGGTACTGTTTGCAGTACTGCTCGTATGTGCATGACAAGATTCGCAGAAACGCCCTCCATAGGGGAGTCCCACTGAGAGAAGAAAGCCACGACGTTTCTGTGGCGCCTCACTTTGACCAGTCTGACTGGTGAAATAGAACACGTACTCTTGACTAACGCCATAGACATGGACACGGTAGGTGCGCAAGGGGATACTAATGCAGAAATATGTTACACGGGTCTGCTTTGTACGCTAGAGAGCAACCGAAACCATGCAAATATCCGGTTCCTACGTCGTCCTTAACTCCCACACACGGAAAAACGTTCAAATGCCCGAGTTCCACGTCCTCTTAATCTCTCGTGACATCCAAACAATCGTCTCGTACGGCACGTAATTCCACACTGGTGTACAGCATCATTAGGGCGACACAAATTTCCACGAAAATGAACTGCAGCGGTAACCGTCAAAATAGTTGCGCATGAGACAATTTTATTTCGGTAATTCATGCACTTACAGGACTTCACAAGGATCTGTCTATGTCTGGTTGACGTGCTACCTCGAAGCCGGAACCTGTACGTGCAGGCTGTCACGGTGTGCCTTGCCTCCCTGGCCTGGTTCCTGCGAGAAGTAACGAGTAGAAGGTACACAAGTGCCCTGGTTGTACTACGTGGCTACGTTTGTGTCGTCGACGGGCGTCTTCTAGAATCTATTCCACCAGGCAGCATCTTCTGCAAGCTACAGTCGCACTGGTGTGCCTGTATTGCCTGGTAGCACCAAATTAGCGTTTAGACAAGGAATTGTTGCCACCACTTCTTGAATCTAGCAAACGTGTTTGAACAGCAAGTTTTCGGTGCAAAGCATCTTGTTCAACAGTGCGTTTCAAACCCTCGCTGAGACAAAAATATCACTTCCTGTCGCAGCCAGCAGCACTTCCTTCAACACCAACCCGTTTCGGTGCAAAGTATCTTGTTCAACAGCGCATTTCAAACCCTCGCTGAGACAAAAGTATCACTTCCTGTCGCAGCCAGCAGCACTTCCTTGAACACCAACCCGTTTCACCGTTTCTGTTTATCGGAGCAAATGGAATCTGTTTATTGCTTCCTTCTCAACATCTGACGCTTCGTTTGACGTCTTTCTCAGAGCATGCGTAGCGATCGTGCAGTGTGCACTGGTGTAAGGCGCGCATAAAGCCGCTTCCTTGATACAGTGCCGTTGTCTGGCAACCGCAGTAGTTTAGCTGTTCACCCCGTACATGGTTGAAGTGACAGTTGCCCCGTACCACGTTTTCATTCAGTTGACACCAGTGGTTCAATGGATACCATGGCGAGTGCCTCACTTGCTATGCCTATGCATTCAGATCGCACTCTTCTTCCCTGGGGATGTGAACTGTTTTCTAAAGGAGGACTGCCTGTCTACCTCAGTGCGTCCACGAATGATGTCTCTCCAAATACACAAGTAATGACTCCGCTTCCTTCTCCCCTTTGCACAGCACACGTGTAAATCGAATCACGGGGTTGATAAGTGAGCGAGTAGTGTATGTTACTCGTACTGTTGCCACCATGGTGCGTCTCCCCTGTGCAAAGCCTTTACAGTCGCTGACTTCAAGATGGCCAGCTAGCCGTAAGCGCTCGCTGCGGTTGCTTCGCTGCGGCCCATCCTGATGTGTATACGTTGTGCATGACGTGCACGACGCACGCCGTTCGGGTTATGCACCCGCAGTACGCGCATACTCAAGGGCGCTCCGCATCCACCCAAGTTTCGATGACTCTTACTAGTGTGGGTGTGCACATGTTTGCGTGTTGCATGGGGGTCCAGCCGTCCAGATAAAGTGTGTGCAGCTTCTCGTGTATAATCGGAAACGAGCCTTTATCTTCCGGTGCCGCGACTT
>NW_021150802.1:3562-4450 GCF_002837175.3 Physeter macrocephalus
CCTGATGTGTATACGTTGTGCATGACGTGCACGACGCACGCCGTTCGGGTTATGCACCCGCAGTACGCGCATACTCAAGGGCGCTCCGCATCCACCCAAGTTTCGATGACTCTTACTAGTGTGGGTGTGCACATGTTTGCGTGTTGCATGGGGGTCCAGCCGTCCAGATAAAGTGTGTGCAGCTTCTCGTGTATAATCGGAAACGAGCCTTTATCTTCCGATGCCGCGACTTCCTCGCTCCCCTGTTCCTTTCTTTAGCTCAACGCAGCACCGTACGTATTCACGTAATAATGTTACCCCTGCCGCTCCCACCACCAACCGCCTGTTCTTTCTGGATGTGCTGTTGTTGCATGTCTTGGTACTGCCATCGTACTTCGCGCCGGCAGCCGCCTCTCTCGGCGACAGTGTCTCCACCTCTTCACGTGGTCACCAGTATTGCTTTTCTCGCCAGTGGCCGAATTTGAACAGCGAGACACGACGACAGCAAATATTGACACATCATCCGACAAACAACGTTGCGAATTTTGCACGTTCCACCACTTTTCCTACTGTGACAGCTGTCGTGCTTGCTCATGGATGCCCTACTGCCTGTAATGTCGTCCTAAGCACTGGCAGCCATGCAGACTGCATTGCCTGCGTTGCAGGTGCCGCTGCGGGTAGTCAAGTGTGTGTTGTGCGCACCGCTGAACGCGCGGACCTTGCTACTGCTCAACACATAAAACAGCATCACTCTTCTTGCTTTGTTCTTTCTACTGCAGGCAGTGTACACGGTTTTTTCTTTTTGTGGACATTTAGAGGGATGTTTCACAACCTAACTGCACGCAAAAACTTCAAGAGCTTTAGACACAAAAGAACTGTGTTTCCCTGCATCCTGACATCGAGGAGGTT
>NW_021150803.1:0-2664 GCF_002837175.3 Physeter macrocephalus
GATAATGTTGATGAATCCTGCGGCTATTACCTCTGCCTTCCGCCAAACCTGCACGTGCACAAAGACTGAAGCGGTGGTACTTGCTACAAAGATCGGTGTGCTCCACCCATCCGTCGTTGCCCACCCACCGACGGCACACGTACACACGTACACACACACACATACACCCCCGCACACACACATATCTGTGTATACACATTTATACATTGTGTCTGTAGGGATAAAACACGCCTGCATGCAGTATGAATGACTATGTGTCCCAGAGAGGCGGCGCCTGCAGGTGAAATTGAACAAAGACGGGGACGAACCCCAGCCTTTCAGTAACAACTTGTCTACGTTAACGAGCACACTACGTAAAGACGGACGAACCAACGTATACGTATAAACGAGGGCAAAACTCTACGTAGCGGAACTCACCCTTACGCTTACGCCCTAATATTCAGTTGCTTTGGCGCAATATTCTGCGAGTCCTGCTCTGCAACATTTACAGACGATAGGTCTTCCTTGTTTACGCGCCTACAGCAGATGCGAGCTGTCACTGGAACGGTCAAGAGCAGAACTGCTCGCAGTTGCACCTATGTATGAACGCTCCAAGCACTACATATGTTATGACCCCTCGGTAGTAGACATTTCTTTGAGTAGCCATATTCCTGTCTGCCTCTCCTTGGGCGAATCATCCACAAGAGGAGCTTTTTCTGATACAGAAACGCTAGGCTGCTGTTTTCTGTGCAGAAGGAGCAGGATTTCAGCTTCTAGCAGATGCCGCTGTGGTACTGCACGTGCATCCTCTAGACATTACTGAAGCTTTTTTCCCCCTTTCTGTAGCGACGGGCTGACTCGGAAACGCTGTGTCGTTGCTGCCTGTGCTGCTTCCCTTGGTGCCGCTGCTGCTGCGGGAGATGGCAGCTTGTAAACGGGGCTAATCCGGCAGGGTTGACAGCTGTTCCTACAAAATCTTGTACCGCCGGCGGTTACTTGCAGGCCTTGGCTGTTGCTATCGCAGTGGCTGTTTCGACGGTCTTTGTCGGCACCTCAACAGCCGAAAACATAGGTATGACTCTCGGCCGAAGCTTTCCGCACTCGCCTGCACCCCTGCTGCGTCGCAGCGTGTGACTGCACTGTAGCATCAGGGATGAATGTCGTCACACATCCTCATTAGCCGCACTCGCAGCCAAATATTGGCGATGAATGCTTTGTAAAGACACAGATTTAGCACATACATATTCAGCGATCAGAGCCTATGTCGCGGTTGCTGATTATATCTTTGTCGCCACAACCCCACGTCTATATTAAGCAGTTTTTTCCTGGTCCCTGCTGGAGTCTTGGTTTTTTGCGCCTTGCACAAACGTGGAGAATGGTGCGCGCATTCGCTTGCAGCGCTACAGTTCGTCATGCCCCGTTGGTTTTCACTGCCAGTTCTGTAGGAGCACAACGCTTGTCCAATGCGCTAGCAAGACAGCAGCCACGATGATCCGCAGGCAAAAGCCTTCCAGTGTGAGACCCAGCCAGAACAGGGCTAGCTGCTGCAGTAGCAGCTGCCCCAGCAAGAGCAGTAGGCGCCAAAGCTTTAGCGTGCTGGGTAGCGAAAGCAGCGGCAGTCAGAGCAGTTTCGGCATGAGCGACAGCTGCATCGGCATCGACAGTAAAGAGGTGAGCAGCAGCAGCAGTTGTGGGAGCACTGCAAGAGCCACCGCCCTTAGAGCGCCGGACGGCGATACCGGTGTCATACGAGAGGACGCTGCAACGGGCAGCAGCAGTTTTGCTGTAGGAGAGCAGCATCACTTGTGCTGCTGCCCAGAAGACCTGTTCTCCAGCTCTGAAGAAACAGGCTTCTTTTCTGCGACCCCCCCTGTGCGGCTCCTGCTGCCGCAGGATCGTCACAGCGGCAGCAGCAGCAGCAGAAAACGCTTCGCATTCACTTCTCCAGAGAGTTATTTGTCTCTCACTGGTTCTGCGGCACCTGTCTCTGCACTTACTACTGCTTCGGTTCCTGCTGCTGCTGTTCCTCGGCGA
This sequence comes from Physeter macrocephalus, assembly GCF_002837175.3. Lineage (NCBI taxonomy): Eukaryota > Metazoa > Chordata > Mammalia > Artiodactyla > Physeteridae > Physeter > Physeter macrocephalus. The sequence continues at coordinate 2,014 of NW_021150803.1, forward strand.
CCAGCAGACGCACACACAGGCGCAGTTGTTGTCCCGCGGTTGCTTCTCCTTGGCCGCAGCAGCCTCCACAGCAGCAGTCGCCTCGGCTGCGGCGAAGATGGAGAAGGTGTGGCAACACCTACAGCGCAACACCCTGACTGCCCGTGGCTGCACCGGCAGCAGCAGCTACTACAGCAATATCCGTCATTGGAGGAGCAGCACACTTCGGGTGGCCCAAAGCACCAATCAGAGGACCACAAGCAAGAACAACAATCGTACGTGGAGGTGCGTAAGGAACAGCAGGAAGCTGAGCCCTGCAGTCCATTCTCTCGAGAGCAGTTGCATGCTGATAGCAGCTGCAGCAGTGCATATTATGGAGCGCTGGTGGAGCAGTTGTGGGAGGACGGCTTCTTCGTCTCCCCAAGGGCCTCACACCCTCGGTCCCCAGCATTGTGCAGCGAATCTACGCAGAATGCTACGAAGCAGCAACAGCTGCCGCTGCAGCACGAGCAGGACAATGAAGAAAAGCGGACACATCAGCTGCAGCACGCTCTCCAGCTGAAACATGTGTGCCATCAAGAGCCGCAGCTGCAGGAGCTGGCTGTGGGGCAGCAGGAGGAGCGGGTCGGTTGCGCTGCGACGCAGCCGCAGGATTCTCCCGCCACGCAGAAG
>NW_021150803.1:3074-4449 GCF_002837175.3 Physeter macrocephalus
CAACAGAACAACAACCGGAGCAGAACCGAGAAGAAAAGCAGCTGAAGCATCAGGTGGAACCAGGATGTACCTTGCCAGACCGGGAGGCTTCCAAAATTTTGAAGAGAATATCTATCACGCCTGCTCATACGGCACACGCAGCTCTGGATTTATCAGCAGCAAAAGAGACGTCAGCAGACCCAGGAGCGGTGGCAGCTGCGGGCGTGGAGGCGGCAGGATCAGACTTTTTGCATGCGGCAGCAGCAGCGAGAGGTGCCACAGCGGCAGCAGCAGCGAGACGTGCCACAGCGGCAGCAGCAGAAACAGCTGTTGATTCGAAGGCGGCTTGTGAGGACGCCGCTTCCACAGAAACAATTGCAGCAGCAGCAGCTACAGAAGCGCCTGCTGAGGAGGACCCCCACGGATGTCTGCATTTTGTTGGCAGCAGCGGCTGCGAACAGCGCGTGTCGCTTCAGTCGTACAATGCTGAGGTTGCCCTTCCTGCTGCACCCGAGGAGGCCGAGGTGCTGCAGCATCGCAGCAGCGAAGGCGTTGTGGTGGAAGGTTCTTCTGCCAGCAAGAGAAGAAGGAAGGCAAGTACCGCCTCCTGTTCTGTGGGTTTTGCTGCTGCGGCAAGTAGTGGAGATTCACATCTGCTTGCTTTGGGTTCTGACGCTGCAGATGCTGCGTCTGCTGCCGTTTCTCCTGCTGTTTCATCTCCTCCTGCTGACGTGCGTGCTGCGTCTGCCGCCGCTCGGTATGCCGCTCTTGCTGACCTGCGTCCTGCTGCTGTGCATGCATCAGCAACGAGGGCGGCAGCTACACCGTTGGCACCTGCAGCAACTGCAGCAGCAGCATTTCCTCTGTCCGAATGCGAAGACGTACCTGTCTACTCTGAAGGAGGAGCAGCAGCAACAGCAATCGTGGAGGTTTCCGAGGAATCAAAGATGACCACGAATGATGGTATTGCAGATTCTCTCTTGTGTGCTGACGCGCATGCTGCATGCCCTGTGACTGCCGCCTGTGCTGCAGCACGTGTTGCTGCGCCTCTTTCTCACACGCCTAACACGCTGCATGCTAATTCTGTGACTCGCCATAACTTCCTTCTGCCTTCGGATGACACTGCCGTCCACAACTCTCTCGCTGGTCCTGCCTCTGTCTATATCGCACCGTCTGCTGCTGCTGCTAGTTCTCCTCACCTGCCGGTTGTTTTTCCTCCTGTAAACCCGCCGCTGTCTGCTGCTCGCGCTGCTGATGCAGCACCAGCAGGCGGTGTGACTGGCGGTGTCTCTCTTGTGAGACCTCCACTTGCCGACCGTGGTGCTGCTGCTGCTGCTTCGAAGGCTGCTGGACATCCTGGTGCTGCTGCTGCAGTCCTCAAGACAATCCTGCGTGA
>NW_021150804.1:0-4448 GCF_002837175.3 Physeter macrocephalus
TTTTTTTTTTTTTTTTTCTTTAAGTAACCTGTGCCTTCCAAGTCTCAACGAGAGACGTGTAACCAGCCACCTTGGGTGGTAAGGAGTAAAAGGACCCGTGGCCCGTACGGGGATCGAACCCGCGACCTTGGCGTTATTAGCACCACGCTCTAACCAACTGAGCTAACCGGCCACGACACGGCGCCCTCCCTTTTCACTGAAACTTTCTAACCACCATTTCCCGCAGTACCTCTTCGGGCAAAGACAAACGTTTACTTTTCAGGGTCCTCGGATACCTAGCTGCTCCCTGTGTAACCCACCAAAGATCTGCTGTGCCCTCTACACAGAAAACCAAACTCGGACAGCAGCCCTTTGTCCAAAAGGAAGCCTTGGGTTGCAGGGCGCCAAGCAAGGGACTGCGAGACAAGTCTCACGTCCACTCCGCCTTCGTCTGTGAGATACGGGTGCTTTTAAAGGGGAAGAACAAAGAAGCTGGCGTTGACCACCGACTCCTGACATTTCGGAATCATTGCTTCAGGAGTCAGGATGTTTCCGGTTTACCATTCTCCGGCCAGGTGGTCCCCGGCTCGGGGATCTCTTAGCTCAACTTGCCCTGCAGAAACAAACTGACTTTGGACGTTAGGGATGATATCGATAAGAGCAATTTTACTACATTAACGATGTTATCAACAGCAGCAATTTTAGTCTGACTCTGGTTGATTAGTGCTCAATTGGCACAGAATTGAGGTCAGAGGGGACAAGAAAGGACGGCCTGGCAGACCAGTGGGCATTTCCCCCTCTCCGTCCCTCGGTTTCTGTCGGTCAAACACTGCCCCGGCACAGAATGGGCAGCTGCCAGAGTTCAAGGGCACCGAATGCCGGTTACTTTTCTGCGATCATGTTCTGGCACCTAAGAGATGGTGATCACAGAACGTCCTAAGGTCACATAACCCACAATAGGACAAAATCGAGCAATTTTCAGAAATCTGCTGTACCCGGACGCTGCCTAAAAATGTCTGTCCTGCCTTTGGAAAGGAATTCTTCGCTTAAGGGTAGTATTTGCCTGGTGTGACTCATTGACTTTAGTATTATTGGTTTTAATACAGAAGCGCAGTAACCCCGATCATTTCCCGGAAGAGAGAAGCAATTCAACGTGGCCGAACCTGGGCTAGCCAGAAAGTCTCTTCTCTCTTAGACACACCAGCGGGGGGATTGGGGGGGGGGGGGTGGGGTGGGGGGAAATAAGCACAAGCAGGGGAATCTCAGTTTCCTTAGTGTAGTGGTTATCACGTTCGCCTCACACGCGAAAAGTCCCCGGTTCGAAACCGGGCGGGAACATCTCACCTCTCCGCTGTTCGCTTTTTTGAAGCATCCTCCTGGACCTCTCAGGAACCTTCCGAGAAACCAGGTAGGTGAGGCGGCTCCCGAACGCCGACCAAGTCTCACCCGGAAACCTGGGGGACTCCGCGAGCATCGACAATCGGAGCCGTCGGAATATCCTTCAGGCACCATATTCCATCTTGTATGACAGAGCCTGCCCTCACTCCTAGTTCAGGGGCTGACTGCCAGCCATTTACACAACGGCACATACTTCCATGGATTCCCCTGGCCGTTGGCCGCAGCTTCCTCCAGAAACGTCGGCTTCCTCTTTCACGTCCAGGAGTACGACTGAAAACCAGTGTGCCTTCTTTCCGTTTGGTTTTCTTTCAAGAGAAAGCGTCTGATTCTGTTTATTAAGGGTGGAAAGCAACAACAACCACCAAATTCTCCTGAGAGAAGCTACACTTGGAACTTAACCTTTTAAAGGGGTTGGGGGTGGGGGCGGGGAGGGGGAGAGGGCGCAAGAGGAACGAAAGAAGAGAATAAGGCCGCGGTGCTCTGTGGCCGGTTAGCTCAGTTGGTTAGAGCGTGGTGCTAATAACGCCAAGGTCGCGGGTTCAACCCCCGTACTGGCCACTCCCTTCGATCGCCTCCGCAGGGGCCCTCCCCTGTCAACCCAATTGGGAGGATTCTTGCTTCTTAAACCTACACACAACTGCGAAGGGTAGAGAGTGCTCTCTAGAGTAACGTGCTCCAAGTCCCCCTCCCTCGCTTACCTTTTATCCACTCCTTACCCGGCTCGGCTCTCGGCCTACTACAACTTCAACATTCTTCCCGGCAGGCAGTGTTCTCTTTCCTCCGGGACCAGTGGCTGCGGACAGAGAGACGTGCAGGGCCAGAGGACACAAGAGTGGGAGCTCGACCTAACACGAAAAATGGGCGGGAAAAACTGGAAAAGATTACTGGCAACCTTTGGTTACAAGCTTATTCGCTTTTAAATTCTCTTTCCAAAGTAGTTGCGCAATCAACGTCCTTTCTCAAATCCTCAAGAGATACAAAGTAAAGAGGCGTTCTTCAAAGGTCGTTCTTTCCACGTCTCTGACGACTCTTTCAGAGAAACTGACAGCCGAGATTGCCCTGTGAGGAAGGACCACGCCGGGTGGACTGGTTCAGGATACTTCCTCTACCCTCCATGTCGGCAGCACTTTGAGCAAGAAACACAAAACACAGACTTTTCTTTTCTTTTCTAAGGACAGGAATCGAATCTGGATTCCTTAGACAGACGTGCATCTCATATCGTTGCTTCTGACTTGAAAGGACAGTTCAGTATCATGGTCACTTCTCTGATCTTTGTGGGAAGTCCTTCCCCAGACTTGTACAGTTTCCCTACCTGCGTGCGCTGACCAGTGCTAAGCTCCACGTGGAGTGCTTTCTGGAGGTTTCTCTTCTCACGGCTCTCTCCTTTCAGGTACTCTGTGCTGCCAGCTTTAGCTGCCTTGGTCTCCTGGACTATCCGCCCTGTCACTTCAACTCAGGGAGTTCACCAGCCTCCGCCTGGGTTCCTGTTGCACGCACTGGGGCCTGGAAACTCTCTCAAGGCAGTAAGAACTAGGCTGCAATCCTAGATCTCACCTCATTCCCAGAAAAAAATCGCTCATTCCTTTTTTTCTGTCAGGGAGTACCATCCTTCTTTGCCTGATGTTTGGTGTCTTGAAAACTGTTTCGTCTATTTTGTCAGGTTTTGCTTCTTTCAAGCAGGAGGGTGTATCTGATCCTTGAGATTTCGTCTTAGCTGGAAACAGGACTTTCTGGCCTTTGGAGGACGAAGGGGGAAAGCTGAGGCCTCTTCGGTGTGTGCTGCGGGTTGCAGGCTCCGGCTGAGCAGCGGGGGGCGGGCTGCTTAGTGCAGCGGCCTGTCTCAGGGCAGTTGGCCTTGCCTTTCTGGGAAACGTGGGGCCTCATGTTGCGCGTGGCAAGCAGTGTGCACAGGTATTGCACTGGGGCTCCAGGCTGCAACTGGGCCAACCTGTCTGGAGGGCTCAGGCTACAGGCCTCAGCGCCGGTCAGATGGTCTCCTCTGGTGTGTGAGTGTGATGTGTGTGTATGTTGGGGGGCGGTGAGGGGGGCGGGGTTTGGGCCTGGGCTGTTTGCGGGAGAGGAGGGCTCTTGTGTGAGAGCAGCGCTGAGTCCAGGAGTGCTGAGGGGCCGATGCCGCCAAAACGGGCATTCGGATCTCTGTCCGGCTGGCAGGCTGAAGGTGGGAGTTTTCTGATGAGGGGGTGGGAGCCTTGGAGGGCGTGGGATCCGGGCACTCTTTCCTTATCGCCGCCCCGCTGTCGCCCGCGGGGCATCGGAACACCTACGTGCTCCGTCAGTGCCTCACCGTGGGTGCATTCCGGTCGTCCTCCTGGTGGCCTGGTGATGACTGCCACTTAGCACAGCCTCAGAGGCTGAGACTGGATGAATCAGTGGGACCCGCCCAGCACCTGAGTCCACCGGGACGACCCCGCTCCGTCCTTCCTTCCCTTGCTGCCTCTAGTCCCCTTTCTTCCTCTCTCTCCCCCGCCCCACACCCCCGTCTCTCCTTTCCATTAGGTTACTACTTCTCTGTGGTACCCTTTTCCCAATACTTGATTGAAGTATATTTTTAAATGAAAAGAGTTTATGTGTAGTTTGAGCTGATAAACTTTACCGATGTATCCTACTCCCATGTGACCACCACCCAGATGGAGACTGAGAACATTCCCATTAGTCCAGAAAATCGCCTTATGCCCCCTTACCAGTCAATATTGCATCCTGCAAGCTAATCGCTGTCTGATTTCTAGCACCAGACAGTTTGCCTGCTCTTGAACTTCATAGAAGTGGAATCATATAGCATATCCTATTGTGAGGCATTTGGGGGGTCCAGCACGATATTTTTGAGAGTGAGCTGGGTCCTTACACGTGCAGTAAGTCACAGAACTTTGTTCCTCTTATTGCTGGGAAGTTTATTCTTTCGATTTTATGAAGAAACCAGAATTTATCTGTATATACAAGGACACAGGACAGCGCTCATGATGTTCATAGTGGGAAAAAAGGAGGTCACCGCGACGGCCTGTCAGCAGAGTGGCGCAGCGGGAGCGTGCTGGGCCCATAACCCAGAGGTCGAT
>NW_021150805.1:0-191 GCF_002837175.3 Physeter macrocephalus
TCATGAGAGGGAAGTGTGTTTCCTCTTGCGCCGCCGTGTACGCGTGTGTGTATGTCCGTGTGTGTGCGTGTGGTGTATTTGAAAACTATCTCTCCGTATTCGTTTTGCGGTGCATCTCGTCTGTCTGCACCATAATATATATACGTATACGTAAACAGCCGTGTACATACTCCCACCTGCACGTGCATGTG
>NW_021150805.1:1983-2622 GCF_002837175.3 Physeter macrocephalus
ATCGCTGCTGATGCTGCAGACCTGAGGAAGCACTCACTTTCGCATTTCGCCTCTACTCCCTCCACATGTTCCCCCGCCCTCCCAGGTTACAGCATTTGTTGTTGCATGTCTCCATACAGCTATGTAACTACCTCTGTATGGATGCACCAGTAATTCTGTCGGATAGGTGGTTAAAAGTGAAGAATCAGGTTGAACTCACCTTGGCACGTTACAGCTTTTCCACTGTGTGAGACAGCATCTCTACATATATATGTACCTACATGAGTGCATACATGTATACGTTTAATTTAAACACATGAGTACGTACTGCGGCAGCTCGATGTACGTTCACATATTTGTGGCGATGATGAAGATACAAGCGAAGGATCGACCCTTGACGGAAACCGTAGTCATTCGGGCATCCGTTTTACTGCGCTGTGGTATTCATTGGCCTGCAGGCATGTGCAATCTGTATCGCATACTGGTTACAGTGTTGATCGTCCTAAATGGTGTACAAACGTATACACACAAAGATTTGAAGACTGAAAACTTTAGTATGTCTCCCGTGTACATCTATCTGCACGTATATTGTACGCGCAGGTGTGCACACGTATATTTTGTGTGCGTGCAAATACGCATATTTACTGCACGAACACGCAA
>NW_021150805.1:4052-4447 GCF_002837175.3 Physeter macrocephalus
GGCAGCGTGCTACACAGCCATGATGTCAGGAAGCCAAAACTCTTCTCTGATCACTGTATGGGGTACACTATCAGTGTCAGGACACGCAGTCTGGTGTACTTGCTCAAGGTTATGGAAGTTAATTGTGTCCAGTAAGACCAATTCCACTTCCTTGAACACGGCTTCTGATTTACCTCTTGAGCTGAGAAGCAGCACGTAGGGCTGAGTAAAAAGTTATTATGTGTGTCTTCCCAACTTCGAATCGAGGACTGGTCGTATCGGTAGTTCGGGGCCCGCTGGGAGGACGCATGCGGTTTCTGCTCTTCCTCCCACTACAAATTGTACAATGTGCGCACTGTGCGTTTTACTATGAAAGAACATCTTTTTCTTTCCGGCCGTACAAGGAAGGCACACCG
>NW_021150806.1:0-588 GCF_002837175.3 Physeter macrocephalus
TTTACTCACGGATACGAGTGCTGACTATGTATAGCGTCTACACAAGATCCCTACAGGCACTTGTATGCATACATGTACCCTACATACATTTGCTCACCCTACGGTACGTGTATCCAGATAAACATCAGGTAGACGCTTGTAGAGTAACACACGTATTATAAGTCTGTACGTGCCCGTTAAAGACCCGCTGGTCAATACGTGCACAAACAAGAAACTACGTGTAAAAGGTTCATTACACTTGGTGCTAGTGATATCTATTGGCCAATCTATCCATATGCGAACTAAGGTTCGAACATTGCGTACCCACTCTCGTACAACTGTATTGGCTATATACAGAGAGAGTGTGAGGCACATTTGTGGTTACAGAGTACATCAGGTCACAAGGGGGTGCCTTGAAGTCTAGCGGGTGACGTGGATATTTTGCGTGACAATGTAGTTGGGGCTAGACAAGATTCCCCACGGGTTCAGAGGCGTCATCCAGAGACAACATTTTAAGCACCTAGAAGAGCCTTTTTATACGTCTTTGTATATGCAGCGACTTACACCTGTCGGGTGGTTATGCATATATATATATATATATATATATAT
>NW_021150806.1:855-4447 GCF_002837175.3 Physeter macrocephalus
TAATAGCGCGCATATACACCGTACGTGCATGCACGCATGTGTATACCTCCCTACGGACAGACTACACGTACACGAGTAGAAACACAGAGATGCACAAACAATCATCTTCATAAACGCCCCGTCGGGCAGCTCAGCCTGCCGATGTACTCAACAGCGTGCCTCTACAACTGTTCTGCCTGCTTGGCAAATTACCTCTTGCTGCCGATGTACTCAACAACTTGCCTCTACAACTGTTCTGCCTGCTCGGCAAATTACCTCTTGCTGCATCTCTATATAACTTGACTTAACATCCACCTTCTTACCTTCGTGAACATTTAGCTGTCTGTTCGCCTGAGTGCCTGTATACGTATGTGCCTCCCTATTTATGCGTGCTTATCTCAAAATAACGTCTCTGCATCTCTATTAGTACGGTCGTGTACCTCAAAATAACGTCTCTGCATCTCTATTAATACGGTCGTGTACCTCACTGTCTGTTTTCCTTCTTCATGTTCCGATGCACATACGCATCTAAAGGCACATCCACGTACCTGGATACCTACAGATCTTGTAAACAATATGTCTTCATGTATCTGCCTATACAACTGTTTACCTATCTATAACTCCATCTACTTACTACTATCTTTCCTTCTACCTGTCTCCCTTCCTCTTTCCGTACTTAGCTTTCCCCTTCTGTATCTCTCTCTGACAATTTCACAGTACTCGTTGGTATGTCCCCTTCCTTACGCCTGTCCCTCTCTGCTGTCTCATCTCTATGTATACATTACGTCTCATGCATCTATCCATAGACCGTTGGCGTGTTGATTTCTGCATGGAACGCGGTTTCTTCCACGATGATGATCACACTCAGTAGTGTTATTCTTACTCACTTCTTTCGAATACAACGAATTTCCAGGACACCGTATGCATGCTTATTATGTGCCTGCATACCGTATGTATTTCTTCCTTCATTTGTGCTGGCTGCAGCTGGCTCCGGAGGGGAGCGAGCCAGTTTCTTTCATTTGATAGCGTGCAGAGAGGCGGATCCATAAAGTTTCAGACAAAGGCACCGACGTACAATGAAATACGTAAGTTTGCTGCTGCTGTGCAAGTGGGCATTCTACACAGTAGTTCATAGTGCAGTGCACGCGCATTATAATCCACGTTTGCATATTCATGTACATCTTTGCATCTCGTAACTCCAGCAACTGCATGCCGTGTCGTAGGTCTCCTCTCAAAATGCTTATATGTACTATAGAATTGTCAGCATTCGACACCTATTTATACACGTGTACAGGTTTTTTGTCTAGGTGTACACATACGACTAGGTAACTTTCTACATCATTACTAATGTAGGTGGGCACATACGAAGAGCGAAGATACACACCTGATGAGGTTAACCTACAGGTACCGCGTGTACACTATGTGCGGCAGATCATTCATATATACACTTACATCTAACATAAAAATACATTTAACATACCGGGTGAAGACCGTATACAGTACCTGTAGACGTAGTGTACAAATAAAACTCTACACTGTGTACGCATACATATAACATCGGCGCTGTATGCATACGTCTAACTATAGGAGTAAGATACGCGTTGTTGGTGCGAACCCAACCAGTGGAGAGTATTTTTTGCCGCAGCATACCTTCAAGAACAAACAGCGTAATGTACAGCCTCTTCAAATGGGCACGGAGGTCTCGTCTAAGAAGTCTTAGAAGTGGATTTGTGATCTGGAGGTAACATCTGCTCTGCAGGTGAACAGGCCGTCTGGCAATTCCTCGGTTTTGTTGAGTGCATTTGTGTGGGTGTGTATCGGTGTCAGCGGCCGGAATTGCTGGTACTAGTCCTGCTGCTGATTTTATTGCTGCTTATTTCGATTGCGCAGCAATATTCGTGCTGCTGTTACTGTTAGTAGCACTTGCTAGTACGGCTGCTGCAACTATTGGTGTAGCTTAGTGCCGATACACTTACAGCGGGATACGGCGGAGTAGCCTGACCTAGAGGTCATTTGCATCATGAGGCGCGGCATGAACCGGTACCTGGGGAAGCAAAGAGTGACCACCAGGATAGAACAGGAAAGCGCGTTGCGGCTTCGTTTTTCTTCTGAAGAATGCACTTGATGAATTATTTGTGCAGCAGGCGGCAGCAACAGCCGCAGCGGCATGAACCGGTACCTGGGGAAGCAAAGAGTGACCACCAGGATAGAACAGGAAAGCGCGTTGCGGCTTCGTTTTTCTTCTGAAGAATGCACTTGATGAATTATTTGTGCAGCAGGCGGCAGCAACAGCAGCAGCGCAGAAACAGCAGCGAAGGTGCAGTGGAACCAGCGGTTGGCAGGACCTAAGCAGTTGCGATCGCGGGAACACCAGCAGAGCAGCACCGGTAGCAAAGACTTCATCACCGGCATTTTCCGTGCTTTCCTTTTGTGCCGTTTATTTCCTTCAGTACCCTTTCGAGGAGGTTGGTAAATCTCACTAATATCTGTCGTCTCCACTAATGCTACACCATTCTTCACCGATAGCTGTGCCGCGCTGACGTGCGCACATGGCAAACGACTATAAAGCGGAAGAGGCCTGCATGAGCCGTATGTTCGTCATCGCGCTACCATAATTCTCCCCAGACTGCAGAGCCAAATTCCCGCTGGCTTAAGCAGTGTGATTCTTGATTTTTCTCAACGTGTGTCTCTGTGCCTCGAAGCAGAAGGATTGTATATGTACGAGTAAATGAATAGGTCGTGCACAGTCCTCGTGCATCTCCTGTTTAAATGTGTTTTCTCAGAATATGTAAGTCTTCTTTACGTTACCCGTAGATGGATCCCCCGTTTCTGAAGGGTATGCGTCTGTATCGGGCCTGCATAGGTCTTTCGTGTCTGCGTCACCATATGTCTAGTTCACAACCCTACGGAAGTATTTATGGTCGTTCCAAAAATTATTGACTTTTTTTGCAGCGGGACTATAGCGCTTGCTGTTGCCACTCCGCGTATGCATTCGTGATACGGCTACGAAGCACCTTTCTTCATAAAGGGAGACTTTCGACGACAGCCGCCTCGCTCTTTCTTCGAAGAAGACTTCTGTATCTTGTTCGTGGTACTGTAATGTGGAGAGAGAGGCCTCCTTCCCACCCCCGTGTGCTGCTTCTACTTTTTCTTACCGCCGACTGCCATATTGTATTCCTCCAAAGACGTGCTTCCCCTGTTCTCCGCAGTTCAGCGGTTCTACTTACCTACTTGCCAGGGTTCGTCTCGACTGTTTTCGCCGCTAGTGATTTGTTTTCGCTGCTTCATTTGCATTTTTTTTACTGCTGCGTCTACTACGGGATCTGTTTCCTATGCGGTAGATCATGACCTCTGTTTAGTACCAGTACGCTGCTTCACCTTCGTCTGCAGAGAAGCTGCTTCTGTCAGTTTCGCTGGTTGGTGTAAGTAGTATTTTTTAGTGATGAGCCACCGCTGTAGACTTCTGTTCTGCTACTGCACCTACGGTCTGTCTACGCTTGCGGAACAACGCTTTTATCTCCTGCTTCGTGGCCCCTACAGTTTTCCAACGTCTGTAATTGTTGCGCATCCTCCTGCCGCCCGCTCTGCTGCCTTTACAGTTCGCAAGTGCTGC
>NW_021150807.1:0-261 GCF_002837175.3 Physeter macrocephalus
GTCTGGTGCGAACGGCTGCACAAGTCAATAGTGTTAAGTAGTGCTTTTACGCATTTACACGCTAAAACAAGCACACTTATATCCTGAAACGTGCTTCCGTGAGCAAATGTGCCCCTCTAACCGAGTCAGCCGTGCTCACGGGAAGGAACTAAGATCCGCTTTCTTCGACACGGGATTACGTCACCATATTTTTCACCGTATCGGCTCCAGCTGGTCCTGCACGAGGGGGTACAATCGCATGGTTCTGAAGTTGGTTGGGAC
>NW_021150807.1:1859-2276 GCF_002837175.3 Physeter macrocephalus
CACAGATTATCTCTTGCGGATTGGTTTGTGTCAGTAAGTAGGTGGATACGTACATGCTCACGCGTAAGTGACTTCTTATGTACGTCTTCCCTGAATCCTTGTGCCGTATCACTCACTGGCCACATACGGTCGTTGGCACTATGTCGGTGACTGCGTTGTATTCCAGCTGCTCAGAACCTTGCTGCAAGACGAACGCAAGTCAAGGTGCGCATCCGCCTTCGTGTTCAAGTATTTTACGTTTCCAGACTACGGTGGAAGACCACCTCTAGGCAGGAATGCTCGAAGAATGAGTCCCCACAGTGCAAGTGCGCTCGGGTTGTTTTACTTTGAATCTTCTGTAAGATATCCTGTTCAGATACACGAAGCCGCTCATCTTACTGATGCAACCGTATTGGCTACGCTTTGTTCACATTAAGC
>NW_021150807.1:4126-4446 GCF_002837175.3 Physeter macrocephalus
CTTTCAATGAGAATTTTACCGCGGCCAGTCACATTCTGATTGTCTTTGAGTGAGCCGTGGCCGCCGCCACCGACGTTCAGACAAGAACGAGTTGGTGAAGAGTCTAAGAGATAGTTCGCCTTCTGCTAGGTTGCCTACCATCTTTGAACACTGAAAGAGCACGGCGTATGGTTTTGCTACGCTTGCTATTTCCAGGTCGCTCTTCTACACGATTGTGTTTCTGTGAGCGGTGAATTGTGCGTCTTTGATGAGCACAGTGTTATACACGTGAACACGTATAAACCAGCAGTAGCTTTACTGCAGCTTAGCTGCCGCTCAAT
>NW_021150810.1:0-998 GCF_002837175.3 Physeter macrocephalus
TTGCACGGTTTCTTTTTCTTCTCTTCTCCTGCAGCAGCAGCCGCGCATGGCCACACGTCCGCATGCGCCGCGCGTTTGTATCTGCGCGCTGGCAAAGCTACTTGCACGTGTGAGTACGTATATTTATGGGTCATCATAGACACACGCCTGTCTCTGTTTGTCTGCGCGCGTGGACACAGGTCTACGCGGCGGAGTGCATTACGATGTTTACAGCCGACCTTCTCTCTCTCCAGTACATCTCTCCGCAAATGTTCACCCACGAGTGTCTGTGTGTCTGTGTCTGTGTGTGGATGTGTGTGTGTGTGTGAGCGCATCTTCTGCTTGTTGACAGTGTACTACACACACGCCTTGATTTTTTCTCAAAGTGGTGGCCCATAAGAGGACCTTATAGATGTCATTTTTACTCCACACTCCATATAGGAATCTATGCGTATGTGGGCAGCCCTGGTGTTCGTGCAGGCAGGCTTCACACACACACACACAGAGCAAGTAGTCACCCCCAACACGGGCTGCTGCCCCCCATGTGCGTACGCACGCAGAAACTTAGAGGTCTATGATGCAGAGGCGTAGGTGTTACACAGCGGCACGCGTGGAGAGCTTTCCTGCGCTGGGGCGGCGCTAGCTGCCGGGTGCTCGCGGTGGGGGCGAGGTGAAGACTGTATACTGTGGGTGGATATGTGTGTGTTTTTCTCGTAGCATCATGGCATCATACGGCGAGCGAAGACACACTACTACTCGAACGTGCGTCCCTTTATGTGGAGGTCCTCGCGCGTCTTGGAGCCCCCTCCTCTCCTGGTAAGCTCCTTCTCTTCCTTCGGGTGTGACGCAGACAGAGAGCGAGAGAGGGGCAAGTGGTATTTGTACGGCGGCAGGCAGAGAGGGGGATAGAGGAACATGGTGTCTGTACGACGGCAGACAGACAGAGAACGAGAGAGACAAGTGTGTGCGAACTTCCTGAGATACGCGGGGGGTGCCGATAATGCGCAGAGGGCAGACTT
>NW_021150810.1:1947-2610 GCF_002837175.3 Physeter macrocephalus
AGCTGGCTGCGCCTTCCAGCCGCAGCAGCAGACGGAAGTGTGCAGAGGCTGCCGAGCAGCGAACTGCTGCTAACCAGAGTCAACCGCATGTATTCTCCTCTTGCTGTCAACGCCAGAAAGCGTGCTCTTCTGTTGGCACATGCGTGCAACGCCTGTATATGCAGGTGTGTACACATAGGTGCATGTGTGTAAGTGTTTACGTATGCTTACATACGTCTTAGGCAGCTGGCGTACGTCTTACGTGCGCCGTGGGCTGCACGTCTGTGTCTCTGGCAATGCATAGTCTGTTTCTGTAGGGCGCTAATGCCATATGTGGGCGCGTCGCATGTGTGCGCTGGGAGGTTTTCTACACAGTCTTGTGCGCCGGACGGCAGCTTCTCCGTGTATTGCACTGCTTGTGTTGTGACCGTGCTGCCGTCTTCAGCCAACAGTTGGGTGGCGTGATGGTCTCTGCATACGTAGAGAGCTGTGTTACGGCGCGAACGGGGGAGTGCCTTCCTTTTGCCCTCTTGTGCGCATGGGATGTCGCTTCCAGAAAATTTTAATACGAATTCTCCCTTGCACAAACATCTCGAGGAAACCAAATGTACATGCAGAGGGCCACGCGAGTACTACCCCTTCCTCCGTGTCCTCGCCCGGACGGCCCTGGCGGCCCTGCCTTTG
>NW_021150810.1:4273-4442 GCF_002837175.3 Physeter macrocephalus
TTCAAGCTTCTACAGTTGTAACACCTTCACGGCTGGCTGATGAAGTCGTCGATGTGAAGGGAAAGCGCTACATAGTTGGAACACCCCTTCCACGATTTTTTCAACGTGTGCGCATGCTTCACTTGTGGCGTCTCTGATATACGTATAGATACACGGATATGTAAGTATA
>NW_021150811.1:0-940 GCF_002837175.3 Physeter macrocephalus
TGCATTTCTCGTGTGCTGATGCTGCAGCACGTGAACTTGTAGTGCTGCACATAGACGTGTACGTAGAAGATGTATACGTAGGGGATATCTGCTGTACGTGCAGACGTGCATATGGATATCTAAGTCTTTTCGAATGTTCTAGGTTGTCACGCCTGTGGATGTGCACACCTGCATGTCAGAGATTGCACTCTATTTCACGTGTATATATACAATATATGTATACACAGTATATATATATATATACTATATATATATGCTGCTGGGCGCCGTTGTATGCCGCCTCATCCGTCTCAACAGGTGAATCAGTAACACGGAGCGCTAGGGGGGACCTGCTCCGGGTGTTTCTGTTTGAGGGAGACTGAATATTTACTATGCATGCATGCGTCGATCTACACTAAGCGTAGGCTTATTATAGGTAAAATTCATGTAGATACCCCGACCGTTTACTTACGTACATCTGATTCAAATTCTTCCGCACAGGGAGGGAGCTGTGCGCGTGCATGCAGCCGGGCGGATGAATCACTTGCACACAAACATCTGCAAAAACAGATATGCCCCTGCACGCACGAGGAAGTGCTTCAGACGTCTTCGGAGGCAGAAGGACGGGTGTGCTGCAGTCGTTTTTGTCGTTGTGTCCACACGCGCGGCCAGGTGTACGTACACCGCAAAAAAAGGCCACCTTCATCCACCAACCACGCTTCCTGTGTCCGTGCCTGCAGTGAAACTTATGTATATACTTGTACATATGAATACGTGTGTGTATGGGGTACAGTTGTCTGTATGTTTTCGCATACGTGTCTATACATATAGGTATATATATATATATATATATATATATATGTACGTGTATTTGTGAACAGCAGATAAAGACGTGTGTGGATATGCAGGGTACATCCAGTCTTTAAGCAGACGGGAAGAAGAGGGCCTTTATAAAAAAGGT
>NW_021150811.1:1862-2864 GCF_002837175.3 Physeter macrocephalus
AGGAGAAGAGGTGAAGACGGAGAAGAAGAAACAGTGGGAGGTGGTGGTGCTGACGTGATGGAAGAGAAGCGCGAGTGCGCCAGCAGAAGTGGGGAAAGTTGGCGGAGGGCAAACATTTCAAGCAAAGATGCAATGCACCGGAATGAGGAAGAGGGAACAGCGCGGAAAGAAGATGCACTAGCTGACTTCGCTGCGCCTCCCTTGCCTTCACTACTGGAACTGCAGCAGAGGCACAAGAGAAGCTGGTGGCACTCAGGTGTACGTACACCGGGAGAAGACGGCTCTGAAGGAGCAGCAGGAGAAGCCTCGGCGAGGGCTACCACCCCTCTCGTTGGGTAGGGCTACTCTACGTGGAGAGCAGTGTCGCAAAGAGGAAAAACAGCAGTGGAAGAAAATAGCAAAAGAACGTGGCTGTTGAGTGAATGTAGCAGCAGCACCAAGGGAAGCCACAAAACCAGGGCAGCACACTGTTAAAAAGTTGGGAGCCAGTAGGTATGCGCGCACTGCAGCAGTAGCAAGAAGCAGGAGGTGCGTGGCGGACGACGCAGAGTGTCAGCTGCATGCAAAAAAGAAGCAACGGCAGGTCCGCAGATGCTCTTCTACGCAGGCACTCCGAGAAGCAGCGTAATATTCATGCAGAGCAGCATCAGCATACAGATGAAAACTGCCAGCAGGAGGGCGTCTCAAGAAATGAAGAGGCAGCAAAACAGCGGCTGCACGGGACGAGAAAGGGCAGCAGCAGCAGCACTTGTATGTGAAGGCAAGGCGTCAAGATGGTGGCTGCAGCAGCCGGGTCGTCGCCAGGCATGCTCTTGAAGAAGAAGCAGCAGCAGAGACAGAGACACAGATGACACTCTACACGTGAGAGACTGAAGCAGGCACGCAGGAAACCGGTAGATAGTAGCTGCGTCGCACACACGTAGGGATATGACGCGCGGGGAGGACGGCGGCAGAGAGGCCAAGCGTGACTCGGAGGAGCAGGGGGGCTGAGGGAGCAGCAGT
>NW_021150811.1:4231-4442 GCF_002837175.3 Physeter macrocephalus
GGAAGAGACCCTTCTGCATCCCCCGCTGCCACTTTCTGAATAATTCAAGACGTCACTCTTTTCGCCTAGTCCCTCCCTGTGCATGCACACGTCTGTCTATACACGCACGCTTGCGAAAATGCTCTCATGCAGGCGTGTACAGCAGCTGTCTTGTTCTTTCTCGACCTCGCTTAGTAGTAGCACAGTTAGTAATCGGTAGCTCGCTACAGCT
>NW_021150813.1:0-2647 GCF_002837175.3 Physeter macrocephalus
AAAAGGTGCACCAGCAGCACGAGAAGCACCCAGAATAGGACAGGGAACAAGAAGCACCAACTGCTGTCCAACAACAAGCATACACGCCCCATAACAGACCCTGGTGCATGCCTTACGAAACCTCTGCGGGGAAAAATACTACCATCAAAAGGTAAAAGCTGCCCACGTTTCACTGCCACAGTAGCGCCTGCAGCACATCGAATACTAAAGCGTAGGAGAAGTGAGCTGCTGGTCGCACCGCCGGCGCCACGGGACGCAGAGAATTACCAATAGAAACAAGACATGTACGGCTCACCAGAAGAGAAGCCGACAGAAGCAAACCCACAAGTTTATCCGCAGCCACAAAGGAGTCGGCGAAGCCAACAGCCGCAAGACCAGCCCAGAGCAGCAGCAGGAGCAGCCACGTTGGCAAAACAACGCAACGGAAGCCTCGACGGCGTACAACAGTACCGCCGAAACGGCAAAAATGTGAAGGACACGTCAGAGCAACAGCAGCAGCAGGGCGGCAGCAACAGCAGCAGCAGTGCGACCAGCACAGGGCAACGCAAATAAAATCTCCCCCCGCTCTCAGTGTCAGCAGAGGGAATGAGAGGTGCACAGAGCAGCGAAGGTCTACCAGCAGCAGGAGCAACTAAAAAGAAAACACACCAAAACACGGAAACCACTCAGAGGAGCCGTCGCAGAACGGCGTTTAGAGGTGGACCGGAACAGCATTCCGGCAGCACGAGAAAGTTCATGACGTAGTGGTATACGGTGTAGTGAGAGGAACCCGGATACGTCCGTCGCACCGGTAGGAGCAGAGAACGCCGACAATTACGGACCACACTTTTTCTTTAACTGTGTGAAGAAAGAGTAGACTGTACAGAGTAAAGAGTAGGATAGGGAGAATGCACGGGAGCAACAAAGTCTTTCGGCAGCTCGGACAGCTGCGACAATCTTGCGCACGGGAGCAGCAAGTGGCATAGAAGTACGCAGCAAAAGCGCCGTGCGGCATATACCGGCCTCGATGCAAGCGGGGGGGAAACTACGTCATGTGAACGAGAAACGAGAAAGAAAAACCACAAACAAAGGTACGGAAGAGGCCAAGGTAAACATAGATGAGGGGAAGACGGGGTGGAGGCGCACTGAACAGACACTGCGGCATCAAGCTTTCTGCTGCAAGTGGGCTATCTCCTCTACCGCATATCTGTTTGTTGACGGGTGCGTGCTACCCATTAGATGTCTGCACCCTCTCTTTCTCTCCTCCGAAAACACCATAACCTCTCATGGTGCGGATTCGTATGCGTCCAACTCTGCCCATCGGACAGCATCATTATACATGTAGAAGTATATGCTCCTCCAGCGTAGCGTGCTGCCTTATTACACACACATGTGAACCGCTGTATGCCTACGCACGGGTATGTACACAGGATTGTATAAACGACTAAGTCTTGATTATTGGCGCGGTGACTGCAGTCAGTCTCCTAGCAGAGCAGGACCAGCATCAGACGCGGAGACACAGTCGCACAGAACACGCATACAGACACCGGCCCCACGAAATTTCTCCTCTCAGTTAGATGCGTGTCGTTTCTGAGTGCACTGAGAGAATCGTTTGTTTTCACTACTGCAGTGAGTGATGCGCTTCAATTCAGCTTTAAATAAAACTGTCACTCCCCGGTACTTGTTTGAGTTGGCGCGGAGAGCTTCTGCCTGGAAAAACAGTTGCTGCATGCGAAAGTAAAAGCACGCTGAGGTGAAGACACGAACTTCTCCTTGCATCCTGAGAGATTGAAAACTTGAACACATATGTATATACAAAGCTTTTTATACCAGATTATACACGTATATAATATATTACGTGTTCAACGCATTCAGATGAACTTTATACATGTGCACGAAGGTTCATATCGGGAGGGTGGCCACAAAAAGAAACGTTTCAATCGACTTTCGGCACACCTCCTACATACGCTTACACGCCCTTGAGCCTGGAATTCTCGCGCACAAAAGCAGTCAACTATTATAAGTTGTGAAACAACCTACAGTTACCGACAAGTGCAGGTTCAAGAAGGAGCATACTGGTTGAAGGCGGAGCGTACATTCGCACGGCTTTGGATGTGCAAAGCCTGTCTATGTAGGACGTTCGTACACGTACGTCTCTATTAAAAATGAGCTGTACTGATATTACACAGGAGCGCGGGTCCATTAACGCATCCAAGCGACGGAAGACTGCCCGCTTTTTTTGCCTTATTGGAAAGCAGTGTTAGCAGCAAACGGACGCCCTCATTGGCGAAGAGACGTAGACATGAAAGAAAGCGTGAAGTGCCCTATGCTTGAGATAAAAATTGCAAACGCCCTACACATGCACGTGTCTGAGGAGCTAAGAGAGTCTGCACACAAAGGCCTTGATGAATGCAAGTCATGGCGGTGAAAACTCTGTCTTCAGGCTAATGAGTGGAACTGGCTCAGCAGTGACGCGAACAGATAAGAAGATGTGCACTGCATAGGAACGACCTCAAGACGAACACAAGGCAAACAAAAACTGTCGTGGGGGCATACACAATTTGTATCGCAGGTGGAATACACAGTTTGTAATCCTCGGGGGGCGCCGACACTGCGTGGTAGTTCCGAGAAGACGAGACACTGGATACTCTAGGACATGTTACGTACG
>NW_021150813.1:3815-4440 GCF_002837175.3 Physeter macrocephalus
ACCACGCACACGTTAGGACTGGGTACAGCGCTGGTGCATAGTTTCACATCCATGTGTACGTCAGCAGGCGTTGTAAAGGAGAGGTTCATACGAGACACCTTCCTACGTGAAAGTTGAAGAAGACGACATGCAAGTACACAATTATTACTCTGTTTACACCTGGACGACCACAAGAATCACAGCAGGTTGCAAGGTTGAAGCAGGTGACAGTCCAGCGTCGTGGACAAAAGTAAAACCACTCTATTACGCATAATATTCAGTCGGTGCCATATATTTAAAGCGTTTTACGCAGAAGCACCAGGAATAACGTGCAAGGGTGCCCTTCTGCTTGAATAGCAAGTATGCTGCTGTACAAAGGGGCGCAAGCATACTGAAGTGTGCATGTAGGTAAAGTCCTTGTGGAGAGAGTATCACTGTCAAAGTTATTCTGCTTCACTCATAAGCGTGGCCATATCTGCTCACTATACGTATGCAAGCCCACATGCGCCTTCGCCTATAGAGCTCAAGTCGGCGCATACATGCGTGAGACAGACGCTGCAACAGGGAGGAAGGCCTGAGGAGATGCTTCCTGGATACTGATAGGCATCACGGGGTCCGCATACTGACTGCACCGGCAGAACGTTCA
>NW_021150814.1:0-568 GCF_002837175.3 Physeter macrocephalus
AGTGCAAGAGGGTTCCCTTTTCTCCAAACCCTCTCCAGCATTTATTGTTTCTATTTTTTGATGATGGCCATTCTGACTGGTGTGAGATGATATCTCATTGTAGTTTTGATTTGCATTTCTCTAATGATTAATGATGTTGAACATTCTTTCATGTGTTTGTTGGCAATCTGTATATCTTCTTTGGAGAAATGTCTATTTAGGTCTTCTGCCCATTTTTGGATTCGGTTTTTTTTTTTTGTTATTGAGCTGCATGAGCTGCTTGTAAATTTTGGAGATTACTCCGTTGTCAGTTGCTTCATTTGAAAATATTTTCTCCCATTCTGAGGGTTGTCTTTTGGTCTTGTTTATGGTTTCCTTTGCTGTGCAAAAGCTTTTAAGTTTCATTAGGTCCCATTTGTTTATTTTTGTTTTTATTTCCATTTCTCTAGGAGATGGGTCAAAAAGGATCTTGCTGTGATTTATGTCATAGAGTGTTCTGCCTATGTTTTCCTCTAAGAGTTTGATAGTGTCTGGCCTTACATGTAGGTCTTTAACCCATTGTGAATTTATTTTTGTGTATGGTGTTAGG
>NW_021150814.1:1970-2380 GCF_002837175.3 Physeter macrocephalus
ATCACAGTTTCAATTTCAGTGCTTGTGATTGGTCTGTTCATATTTTCTATTTCTTCCTGGTTCAGTCTCGGCAGGTTGTGCATTTCAAAAAATTTGTCCATTTCTTCCAGGTTGTCCATTTATTGGCATAGAGTTGCTTGTAGTAATCTCTCATGACCTTTTGTATTTCTGCAGTGTCAGTTGTTACTTCTCCTTTTTAATTTCTAATTCTATTGATTTGAGTCTTCTGTTTTTTCTTGCTGAGTCTGGCTAATGGTATATCAATTTTGTTTATCTTCTCAAAGAACCAGCTTTCAGTTTTATTGCTCTTTGTTGTCATTTCCTTCATTTCTTTTTCATTTATTTCTGATCTGATCTTTATGATTTCTTTCCTTCTGCTAACTTTGGCGTTTTTTTGTTCTTCTTTCTTT
>NW_021150814.1:4073-4439 GCF_002837175.3 Physeter macrocephalus
CTGTGTGTTTTTCTGTCTTCTCATTTTGCTTATCTTACTGTGTTTGGGGTCTCCTTTTTGCAGGCTGCAGGTTCGTAGTTCCCGTTGTTTTTGGTGTGTGTCCCCAGTGGCTAAGGTTGGTTCAGTGGGTTGTGTAGGCTTCCTGGTGGAGGGGACTAGTGACTGTGTTCTGGTGGATAAGGCTGGATCTTGTCTTTCTGGTGGGTAGGTCTACGTCTGGTGGTGTGTTTTGGGATGTCTGTGGCCTTATTATGATTTTAGGCAGCCTCTCTGCTAATGGGTGGGGCTGTGCTCTTGTCTTGCTAGTTGTTTGGCGTAGGGTGTCCAGCACTCTAGCTTGCTGGTCATTGAGTGGAGCTGGGTCTT
>NW_021150815.1:0-1329 GCF_002837175.3 Physeter macrocephalus
AACAGCGGCAGCAATAAAGGCAACGACGAAAAAAGTGTCTCAGCTGCTGAAAAAGCAGCAGCTGCAATAATAGCAGCGGCTACCAGAAGGAAATAGCTACAGAGAATGACAGCGGACGGCGTGCGAAGCTGGAGTGGGCAGAGATTCACGCGTGCCTCTGTTACATTGAGACCGGACGTCAATGTCTGTGTCAACTAAGTATGAGTTTGTTTGATCGAAAGCTTACGCAAGCTACACAAGCGACACAATACGCAAGTGAAGCACTATGACTGGTGTATTAAGCACAACTCGTGAAAACAAGAGAAGGAACCACTTCAGCTGCGTGGTTCTTTTAGAACATACAACGGACGCTGCAAGAAAGATAAAGCAGGGAAAAACAATTGCAGGAGCCCACTAAAGTGCTACGAAAGGAGGTGGCAGTTGAGAAGGGCGGGGGAGTAAAAGATGCAAGAGGATAGGGAAAAGGACCGTGCGCAGCATTCCCTATGTACGGCCGGCAGTACGCTAGTCGTAGAAGGGTCGGCACAAAGGCGTGACATCCCACTAACTATTTTTCTAAAATGTGTGTGCTGCGTGCAGCATGAAAGGAGAGCGTGTATCGAGGCGTGTGTATCTAGTGCCACAACTCTGTGACGTGCACCGCTGGATAGGAACCAGAGCAGGAACAGCACCTCCTCGGTGGTAACCATATACACAACGAGATATACTCGCAGAGGTGCTTCTTAAGCAGCTGCAGCAGAACGGCAAAAGAGTGCCACGGATATTTTTGTAAAAGGACAGAGTGACAGAATGAACACAAGAGTAACAGGGTATGGAAGAGAGAGAGCCTTATAGATGAGAGAGTGGCACTGAAAGGGAAACGTAGGCAGCGCAGGAGAAGGTGAAAATATAAAACTGCAGAAAACGGTAGGCCTTATACAAACAAAAGATTTACCCGTGTGCGCATTCCTTCAGGAGATAACACATAAGCAGAAGTACAGGTACGCGAGGGAACAGACCGTAGCGTAGTACAGCAAATCTGTCTGCGCATTAGGAAATATGCGGGAAAGCACTCTGCTGACGCAAATGTCAAGGGTCTTATTTTAAGACGGGTGGTACTTGATCTGCAGTCAACTGCGCAAAATACCATACATATGACGCGTGTAGCACTATACGTGCATGAACATGGTCCACTGTTGCAGCAGCTAGACAACACGACGTGAAAGTAGCTGTCCATAGTGATGGACACTTGATTTCCATCACGCGTATGCCGTTTTATGGCAGATAATCAACACAGCGCTACAAATGTATACATATACTACGTGTACCTTCGTGCTGCAGGGCGCGTAG
>NW_021150815.1:1880-2864 GCF_002837175.3 Physeter macrocephalus
CCCTCACACGTGTTACTTTTGGGCTGTTTTAGGATAGCTGGTCTCCCGTGAAGGTAGTATTCCAGTGGGCGTCCTCACGCAGCACTCCTCTAGCGGTCGGCTTACTGACCACTTTGGTGCTACTGGCACGCCCGTAGCCGTCTGCCGTGTACACCGTAGAAGAGCTGTACAGATCGTGTGTGTTCGCGAAGTTAGGGTGTTGTTTTCGCCGAGTCGCTACTGTGTCTACCACAGTGGGAGGGGCTGTGCCAACTACACGCGAAAATGACGATGCGCACATAATCAGCACATTGGTGTTTTCTGATCTCGAAATGTGGACGCCGTCAACCGCCCGGTACTTAACGGTTGGTTCCCAGGTAGACGGGATTGGGTCACAGACTGAAAACCCAGGTGCCTCAGGCACTACTATTCAACACAGTGAGCTGAGTCACACCGAACAGTGGAGCTTCTCGAGTGTGCGGGGTTGCCCAGGCTTCCCACGTACCCGCTGGGGTGACCACTCTAAGTTCTGTTTGCACATTTGCAAGCGACGCCTGAGCGTTTGGCGTCAACAGGTCGAGGTGAGAATCTCCCCGCTACGTTGTTCTATTCTTTCAGCGTGAATGCCGCAGGTAGGGCCTTGCAGCTGCGCAAGCGCACTAATTAGGAGATAGCGGTATTTTATTTCCCAGCAATAGCCTGTCGAAGTAGGCTGCACGGTATCTTCTTCGGTCCTCCCTCAGCGATACCGTAAGCTGAGATGAATCTGAATTGATATGCCTTGGTCGATATATTGTAAGATATTACATCCGTTGTTATAAAGAGCTTCACTTGTTGACTTTTGCCATTGAGCACTGCCTACGCTTCTGACGTGCGGTACTACGTCGCGTGATCATGTGCTCTAACGCCAGCTGCCATTGCAACGACAAACGCCGCGCAGGTCGTCTCGGAGCAGCAGTTCCCAAGTCAACACACGTCCATGTTCTTTTCAGCTGGATTGTGCTG
>NW_021150815.1:3932-4436 GCF_002837175.3 Physeter macrocephalus
GCACTGCACGCGAAGCCGCAGCGTGCTGAGCGACGTGAACACATGAGGAGGAAGCGCGTAGATAGCGTGGACGTATATGAACAAATGAGCCGGTGCAACATCTCCGCCCTGGTCGCAGTGCGGGGGCTGCCCCGTCTCTCACGACGCCTTTACAAATAGAGGAACGCTAGGCTGCGGTTTAAGGTGAAAAAGACAACCATTTCACACGCAGATACGAGCAGCTACTTTGCAGACATCTCCGGATGTATGGACTGATAATGTCACAGGAAAAAGACGTGATCGCCTTTTCAAGGTCAAGCGTACGTATAAAAGATAAGGACTGTAGGTCAAGTGGTTGCAGTATGTGTTTGATTAACTCTGACTAGGTTAAGCGAACGTAAGAGTAAACGAAGGCCGTATCCACATGAGATGCAGAACGTCTCAGCGGCGCACTCATGGAGGTGGCACTCATTTTGCCAGTCAAAAGCGTGGTTCGCATGGCGGCATGCCCATACAGAGCAGTCA
>NW_021150817.1:0-4435 GCF_002837175.3 Physeter macrocephalus
ACCTGATAAGCCTTTCCTTAATAGTGATCTGCGACGTTCCCCAAATAAGCCTACATCTGCCTATCCGGAAAGCAACAGCAGAGGTAATAGAGCCTAACAAAATGGAGGTTTCTTTTGTGTGTTTACTCACTGCTTAAAAGCTCTTAATTGTGTCTTCCATGTATTGTAAAATTAGAGGGAGAGAGTATACTTCCCCCTTCCTGTTTTTAACCTCCTCACAATAGAATGCCTTTCTTTTGTTCCTTGATTATTAGGCATCATCATCCACCTGATCATCAAGACTATGTTACTTTGAGTCATCTAGGACTGCTCTGTCACTTCCAGCATCACTCAGGAACCAAGACTTGTGTTTTGCTTCTGAAATACCCCCCAACTTACAGGTTTTCTCTGTCTCTTCATTCTCATTGGTTTGGTTCAGGCTCTCGTCATCTATTGCATAGATAATTGTAATACACTTTTAACCAATTTCCCTGCCCTTGGTCTCCCTCTCATCCCCAGTTAACAGCATTGCTGCCATTTGCTGTTACTCATCGTCTCTCCCACTGTGAAGAAAAGCTTCAGCACCTCTCCATGGCTTAACTAATGAAGTCTTAGATTTTTTATAACTTAGGCTCTACCTGCTTTACCAGCCTCATCCCTAGCCACTCTTCCATTCTTCCTTCCCCACACATCCTTTGCTTTGGCTGCTTTGAAATATAGTTGTTCTTGAAACTTGCCATCTGTATGAGTTTTCTTGCTGCCTTAACAAATTACGACAAACTGAGCAGTCTTAAATAACCAAAATGTATTATCTGAGAGTTTCTGTAGGACTAGCAGGGTACTCTATTTAGGCTCCTGAAATCCCAGTGTTGACTGGACTGTGTTCCTTACTGGAGAGTCTAGGGAAGAACCTGTTGCTAGCTCATTCAGATTCTTGGCCAAATTCAGTTCCTTGTGGTTGTAGAACTGAGGTTCCATTGTCTTGTCGACCTTCAGTCAGCACCAGTCTTTGCTCCTAGAATCTGTCTGCATTCTCGTGCTTTTCTTATGGTCCCCTACAGGAATGGTGGGTCATGTCTCTCTCATGCTTCCAATTTCCCTGACTTCTCCCTCTGCTTCTTTCTAATTACAGCCAGGGAAAATTGTCAGCTTTTAAGGGTTCATGTATTTTAGTTAGATTGAGCCCAGTCAAATAATCAGATATAATTTCCCTATCTGTAAGGTCCAAAGCTTTAGTTACATCTCCCAAAGTCCTTTTTACCGTATAACAGGTATTCAGGGATTCTAGGATTAGGACATAGGCATCTTTGAGTGTCTGTTTTGCCTACCACACCAGCCACGGTGAAAATTATACTCCTTTCTCTAAAGCCTGGATTGTATATTATTTCTTCATAGAAGTCTTCTTCTCTACCAGCTTCCTCAACACATACCTCTCTCTGCTGTCTTCAGATGTCTCTTCTGAACTCTTTTGGCCCTTTGGTCATACCTCATAGCCTTTACTTGTTTGTCTGGGGCGAGGGGTGGTGGTGTCTATGTCTATCCATCCTATACTGAAAGCAGGTATCATTGGATTGATACCAGAAACACTGTAGAAGTATAATGGATCATAATGATTATCTTGGGGCATTGCTACACAGTTCATAACACCATGTTCTGAAGGAATAAAAGAAGCTTATTTACTGTCTTCCACATTATTTTTTCTCCTTTATGTTCTTCTTCCTCTCCTTTTTTCTGCCCTTTCTCTCATTTTCCTGAAAACCACTAATTACTCACAGGCAGAATTTAGCTTTATTGCTAACACACTAGGGTAAACACTTGCTAACCTTTGCTCTGTGAATAAATCTGCCCCATTTAATTTTTCTTTTTCATGATTCTTTAGTAATTTGCTTTTCTCTGAACTTAAAAAAAAAAGTTTCTTTAGATCGACGTAAAGATCAACGTAAAGATCAAAACCAGTTGAAATATCGTGATGGGATTAGTATCTAATTCTCAGACCTTATGTTCCTGCTAGAACTCTTGCATGTTTTTGTGTGTGCTTATGTTTTTAAAAGGAATTATTACTAAAATTTAACTGATTTTTGCTCCACTGTGGGCTTCAGTAATTTGTGTTTTGCTTTTTTAACCTATGTTGTTTGAAAGTTACACAACTTTGGTTTTTTTTCTAAATTGCCAGTCTTTAGCTCCTGTATTCTGATGAGTAGCACTTTATCAATTGTTTTATTAACCATTAAATTAATTAGTATTTTCTTTATCATCATCTTTGAGATACAGTATCTTATGGATAAGATGCTTCTAGTTAGTAAATTGAGTATCACCTATTGAAATTCTTAAAAGACACTTAAAAGAAATTCTTAAAGGCCTCAGGTTAAATTTATTTCAGCAAACACTTTTAATGCCCCATTACAGGGTAGGATTTACCTTGGTAACTATACTTAGATACTGTTACCTACCTAGTATTTTATTATACAGCCAGTACACAGTTTACAAACCAGTGTTATTCTGAGATTGATTTTTAAGATCTTTGCAATGCATTTCCCAATTGAAACAAAAGGGTTCCTAAACTAATTTACAAACAGCTGTTTAACCCATATGTGGCTAAAATATAACACTTGTTTTATCTAGAAAATCATTAATAAATATAGTTGCCACACTACTGATTAAACACAACTTTTAAAAAAAATGAAAGGAATGAAATGCAGTAACATTTCAGACATAGCAAATATATTTCATTTCATCCTCTCTGGAAAACTGTATAAGGTAGGTATATTCAAAATTAACTGATGAAGAAACATCTCAAAGATGATTACTTTAACATATGCAGTATCGAAACCATTTTCTCTTCCCACTTTTTCCCTGATTTGTTCAGTGAACCCTCAAATATTTACTGAATGAATGAAGGCTCATTTTGAATAGATACTTGGCTATGGTAAACTTTTTCTTTTATACTTAGTAAATGTTTTTTTCTCACTAATACTTCAGGGGGAAAAACTTGTAATTTTTTAGTTTAGTTATGGTTTAACATTTTCATTGATAAATTACCATTTCACTTCACTATCTGGAAATCACTTTGAAAATATAATTTGACTAATGCCATGGAAAGAGATAAACTGTGCTTCTTGTATTTCTCATATTAATTTTGAACTTTAGTTAGAAAAGAAATGAACAAGAAGGTCGAAATGATTACTGACATCAAAAAATGTACTCATGTTTTTAGAGGGTCCTTTAAAAAAATGGTAACATCATTCCAAAGATTTTCAGTATAACCCATAGCTCATGTCACTTGTTCAGTACATTTCAAATGATAGTAATGTGAAGAATGGCTTGGATGTTTGAAGCAAGTTAAGAAGCTACAAGGTAGTTCTACTAGGCCAGTGCTTTCCAACCTTTCACATACCGTAGTACATATGGACAATAAAATGGTAATATATATACAGCACACTGAGATAAACTGGTGGGGTTGGTGGCAACTAATCTGGGGTCTTTTACTGTCCCAAGCTACTCTTGATCCCCCTAAGAGCTGAGAGTAAAAACATCTTGGCGTATCTATTACAAATTTGTGTTGGAACACTCAGTGTTATTGGGACCAGTGTTATAGTCAAGTTATAGCTGTTGTGTTAGGTACTGATAACAATTTACTGCCCATCTGTTCTTCTAAAGCATTGTTTCTCAATTTTTTTTGGTCCAGGAAACCCATTACATGTGTATATAAGTATTTCAATGAAGAATATTTTTCCAAATTTAAAAAGCATACTATAAAGAGTGGCATTGTTTTATTTTACACTGTGTAAATCTCTTATTTCTGGCTTAATAGAAGACAGCTTAACTCTCATATCTACTTTTGAATTCCACTTGTGATGATAAATTGTTCTGATTGAAGTATGTGGGAAAGAAAATCTGGCCTTACACAGATATGCAGTTGGAAAACGAGTAAATTTTCATAGCCTTTCCAACAATCTGTGTCTATTCTTCTTTGACGCTACATCACAACTTGGCAAATACAGTTTCTTAAAATTTAGCTGCAGTGTGGATTATGGAAACATTACTGAGTTTTTCATACCCTGGGACCTCAGGACCACCTACGTGGTTACATATTAACTAGAAGGGTTTAAGATTCAGAAGCAGTTGTAATTACACCTGTGGTTTATTACAGTGGAATCTGGAGAAATCCAGATTCAGGCTTCCAAAGTTTTTTCTTGTGATCACATAAAGCACACTTATTCCTCCGGCAATAAACTGCATAACTAGGCTCAGAGACAAGGGCTTTTATTTGGAGTTGGTCACACAGACACTTTGTGCCTGCTCAGCCAGTCAGTATATTCACCGTAAAACTTATTGTTTACACAATCTAGGCAGACTTCTGCAGCAGGATTCAGTGCCCTAGTCACACAAAACAACCTTATCGGTTAGTAACATAGAGAACATTTCCAAAGCCAATTCGCAGAAGTTAGTCAAGGTT
>NW_021150818.1:0-243 GCF_002837175.3 Physeter macrocephalus
GTCCGTAGTTATGTGGAGAAAGTCGACGTTTGGCGCAGGGTGCTCATGTGACTATGCAGCCACGCGAACTGTGCACAGAGGTATTGCGCAGAGGGGCCCACATACCTTGTACATCTGCAGAGTGACCACCGGATGCACACAGTCACACATTCTTTGTTCAGCCTACGTCAGCGGACAGTTGAACAACTGAGCGTGAAGGAATCGCCACCGAGAAGATAACAATGAAGAACAGTCTACTGCCAA
>NW_021150818.1:1716-4434 GCF_002837175.3 Physeter macrocephalus
TCCACCAACTAATTATTTCTGTCTAGTGGTAGACTCTTTGGAAGACGACATTTTATATACAGCAAAACGGGTATTTTCTTTCTTTCGTTTGTCTCTCTGATGGAGCTCGACATCGACTGCAGCCGCGATGTTTCTCTTTGGCCTCCTGTTACCAGCGTCAGAAGCAGCGTATGTTGACTTCCCTTGCTGTCGTGTCCGTGGATGAGCTTGTCGAAGCCGAGTGTACCCGTTCTCTTTCGATGCCGTCGTATGCTGATGGTGTCGCGATGCTGCGTGTGGAGTCTATTGGCAACCGGTACCGCGGCAAACGCCAGACAGTTTATGAATTTTTGTGATTCCTTGCAGCAAGGCGTCGCTCTTCCGTCTCCGAGCGTGCCTGTCCGGGCCCCTCTGCTACACCGGTCTCGAGAAGAAGGGCACCGCGGTGGTACTGCATCTTCGTCGAGAAATCCACGTGTGACAGAAGGAGAGACAGAAGGCATCTGTGGGAGTGAGGAAAGCGAAGACGCACGGGTCGACGGAGACACGTGTGCGAACACCTCCAGGCCTCCGTTACGCCTTGGTTCCGCTTCTGCTGTGCAGGGGGCTTGTCTTCCGCCTCCGGGTGGGGAGCTGTCAGGCAGCCTCAGTGATACGACAGGTGAGGTCACAATTCCTTTTCCGGAAAGTCACACTGCATCCTGCGTGGGGGCGGCCGTCAGCGGTGAAAGTCGCAGCGGAGCACAGAATCAATGGAGGCTGGCTGTAACTGGCAGAAAACCCGAACCGTGGCTGCAGCAGCTGCACGAGGTGCAGTTAGCACCTCTAGCACACCGTCTAGCCCCGAGTGCAATGTGGATAGCAGCAGTTATTTTGTGCAGTACGGAAGCGTGGACGTTTATCTAGAAATTAAATCGTAAAGCTGCATCAGGCAATTTCTGTAGACCTCTAGACCTCTGGAGCACGTCTTCATAACCATCGTGAAAGTGAAGGATTTCGCTGTTCTAAGCTTGCGGTGCTGTCGCCTGTCGGCACGCCGCGTGTTCAGCTCATGGTTGCAGTTATGAAGAAACCATGAAGCTGTGAAGAAGGTGCCACGTGCGAAGGGGAAACATGGGTACCGCTGCAGAGGTGGCTGTGGCTTTTTCAGCAGACTCCTCAGAGCCTGGAAGCTCGTGTCTCCTCGCATGCGTAGGACCCTATTTGGATGGCTGCAGCCTTGTCGTTAACCAGGCTGACCGCACGCACCCTGGACTCCAGGAGGTGTGCCGCACCCTCGGCCAGCGACTGTTCACACACGTCTTCGCAGTGGCCTACCTAACACCGCCCTCCTCCTACGCGGTCGGTACGCACACTGACGACCAGGTGGGCAACACTACACCTCGTGATACAACAAAAAAGAAGGCAATAGAGGAAAAGAGACGACAAGTTGAAGGAATGACAGAGTAATATCGGCTTGACACAAAATGACTGTCTACAACAGCGCGAGACCGTGCGCCCCCTGTGGACGGCGCTACTACTGATGCCTCGCTTTTTGACTCTTTGTCGGACAGGAGGGAAAGAAGTGAATACACAGCCTCAAATTTTACAGACACCTACACCGCTTGACGCCTATGCGCTCGACTAGCTTCGAGGGTATAGGCAAGTGCATCGTCACGCCGGAGTCACGCGTATATTTGAACGTGTGTCTGCATGTTAGTACGTGAACTGCTGGATTGCTGGAAGCCTCGCGCTGTAGGGGGCTTGACGGAGCACAACTGTGCTGAACTTCTTACTTGCGAACCGCCTGCACACAGGTAGATCAGAAGCAGGCAAGCGGCTGGTCGGGGTGTATGCAAACTCTTTAGCATCTGGGCTGAGACTAGCTTTCGTAGTCAAGTCGTAATGCGCACTCTGCCTTCAGCATGCAGCAAGTAGAACAATCGGAGAACACACGCTTAGTCCCCACGAATGTCCGTCGCGACCACGGGGAGAGAAGAAATACCTGTAGTAGCAGCGTAAACAGTTTGTGACGGTCTGCGGACCTTTGACATTGGAGCTACCGTGCTCTACGAGTAATCGTCTGCCTATATGCGGTGCCAGTAGCGTCTTCATAGACTGAGTTAATCAGATGTCTCATTCAGCACGTGGCTTGCTCTGCTACGTAGACGTTAGCGGGCACCTGAGTGTTAGTTGACAGCTAAGAGTGTCGTATGTATGCCTGTGTCGAACCCGAGAGGCATTTTTGCCCGTTGATCCGGCAAAGCCTCTTTTCTCAGGACGTTTTCCTCATCCAGTTGTGGGGACAGAAGCACTGGAAGATCTACGCGCCTCCACAACAGCTTCCTTTGTCTGAAGAGATGCTGGGAAAAAAGGAGCCCTTCAGCAAGGTGATTATACCGTAGAGGCAGGGACAAGCCCGCTCTGCGAAATGTTACGTACAGGATGGAACCGCTATCATCTCTAAACATTTAGGCACAGCAGGAGCGCGTCTCGGTGATGTCGCGGCACAGACCACAATCACATGCAAAATGCTGTGTCGGCCGCGTTTGGGGGGACAGGAGACATTGTTAGTGATGAGCACGTGTAACTTGTGCGGTTCCCTCGTTTTTACTGTGTTCATAGCATGTTGAAATACGCTGTCTGTGTTGTGGCCATTCAGGATCCCGGTCAGCCGGTGCTGCAGGTCACCCTCGAAGAGGGAGACATTCTATACATTCCCAGAGGGTATGTTTGACGGCTGGGACGCCTGCTGCTGGT
>NW_021150824.1:0-699 GCF_002837175.3 Physeter macrocephalus
GGACAACTACTGGGTTAAGACAGTGTCTTATCCTTGCTTCAAAAAAAAAATAAAACAAACAAACCACAAACACAAAAAAACTGTTAAGGATGAAAACTTATTATGCCAGGCCTTAGTATGGCCTGACTTGGAAATTTAGTTTCAGAGGCTTTTGTGAATATACCAAGGAAAGTGGACCTAGGTGCATCTTATTCCCACAGGCCGCCAATAAATATTTGCTTAACAGAGAAAAAATTAATATTAGTATAGGAGAGAACCTGACAGATGCTTAACATTATTGAGTGATAACAATGCCCAAACTCATCTGTGATCAAACACTATGAAGTATCCTCCTAAGGATAAACTTATTACAAATAAGAAGTGAAAATTCAATTATGGGGATACTTTCAGTTTCAGCTCTGATATGCAAAAAGCTTGGAAGTTGTCACTGTATTTTTTCCTTACAAGATAATGCTGTACAAAATGAAAATCAATGACTTTTCTCAGACGTGATTAATAAAACATGTAACTATGAAAGAATTTTAAAACTGTAATTATGTATGTGTATATATGTGTCTCTGAAAAATCTGTGTCAAAGAAAACTGAGGCTATCCGTATAAGCTCATTTAACTTCTATCTCTTCTTACCTTTATTTCCTCCCATACTTACCAGTATCCATCCAACTCGAAGGATACAAGTGATTTTGTGTGTGTGTGTGTG
>NW_021150824.1:2085-2463 GCF_002837175.3 Physeter macrocephalus
AAGAGAAGCCACCACAATGAGTAGCCCGCGCACCGCAACTAGACAAAGCCTGCGTGCAGCAACGAAGGCCCAACGCAGCCAAAAATAAATAAATAAATAAATACATTTATTTTTTAAAAAGTGGATGTATTTTTAAAAAACCAAAAAGGTCCTACTGTAGAGCACAGGGAACTATATTCAATATCCTGTGATAAAACATATAGGAAGGAATATGGAGAAGAATGTCTATAAATATATAACAGTCACTTTCCTGTACAACAGTAATTAACACAACACTGTAATTCAACTGTACGTCAATAAAAAATAAAATTTAAAAAAATTGCCAGAAAAATAATCACATAAGGGGGACTTCCCTGGTGGTCCAGTGGTTAAGACTTC
>NW_021150824.1:3109-4432 GCF_002837175.3 Physeter macrocephalus
TTCCATTTATTATTCCCATCTCTTTTTACCCCTTACCCTGCTTTGTTGTTTATGTTTTCTCCCACCACAGAGTGCTAGTTCCAGGAGAGTAAAGGTTTTATTTTGTTCACTGCTGAAAGCAATAGTACCCAGAAAAGTACTGTACATATGAAGACCTCAGTAAACACTAGCTGAATGAATGGTGCAAACGGTCACAAGGAAAAATACACCAAAACTTTCATTATAATAAAAAAGTATAGAAAATCTTTCTCTAATGGCTTCCAGTCAAGTAATTGAAAACACCATATGCTATAATAAAAACATAAATAATTTATTAAAATTTAAGGCAAAAACATAATTTTAAAAGATTTATACCTATGTTAGGCGTGACAGAGTATGTATGCTTTCTTGAAATTCACAATCAGATCCAAGAGTATCACTTTCAGAATGTTCTAGTAGACTGAGTTTACTTTTAGTTGTCTTTAATGAAAGTCACTATTCTACTCTCTTTCTTAACAGAAATGTGTTTTTTCGAAGACTCACTTCTAATTGGTTCATTAAGCAAAGAATTATTTTGCCGAATTCCTTTGCTTTTCTGCTTTACAGGTGAGTCAGAGCAGGAATGCAGGTCCTTCCCAGGTTGTTTCTTAGCAGAGTATTTTTTGGTCTATTCACCTGCTTTGCTCATTTTCTCTGAAGAAGACCTGCTATTTCTAGATAATTCCTCTTCTTTTTTTTGACTTCCAGTCCCAGAACTGACGTCCGCTGAAGGAGAACATGTTCTAGCAATGAAATCTTCCGAAGACTCCTGCCGCTGCTCTGTGACTGGGACCCCAGCTTGTCTTTGGAAGTTTCTAAGGCCTCCTGACTAGAGACTGGGACATGGAAGGAGTCGAGAGGCAAAGGAATCCTAGCATCACCTGCAATTTTCTGAAACTGGGGGAAAAACAAAAGACAAGACAAAAATTCAGTGATGAACAAAGCCAACCATTAGAAAGTAGAGTGCATAGTTACTCTGTGATCTTATTATTAACACAGTCAATTGATTATTCAGAAGATTTCAGAACCATTTTTTTTCTAACTATATCTTGCCAAGTGATTCTCAGCTTAACCTAGCTATATGCAAGGCTATGTCCGCTACATTTTCAGACTTTGGTGATTGGGGTAGTTATTACCCATTTCCTTTCCCTCACTAAAAATAAAACCCTATTCTGTAAGAAAATTAATTTCTTTTCTATCTTCCAGGCACATGTAAATAGTATATAGTTTGTGACCAGAATGTGTTCTCAAGTTGTCAGTTCCCAAGACCAGTGTGAGATTGGTTGATGGGGGCTCCAAGTAAGG
>NW_021150826.1:0-451 GCF_002837175.3 Physeter macrocephalus
TCACGGCGCCATTTCGTAGTTTGCTGTTGTGAACCACAGGACCACCGGGCAACAGGCAAACCTTGTTTGGAGCCCGCTGCGCGTGCAGACTAATGCGGAAGGGTTGAGTGGAGTCAGAGTGTATGGATTGGGGCGGCACAGCTGTTGCCGCGTTCAGTCCTTGTTATCACTACCTACCCAAGTAAGGCCAACGAGAACGTTCCTAATGGGTCGACGCAGAAACGGGAACACAAGTGGTATCATGGTCTACTTCATGAGAGAAGAGCCGTGAGCGAACACAGGGATGCCCCTTTGGTCAATGGGCGGCCGAAATATTTCCACGGAGTGAGAACGATGGGAGGTTGTGGTGACGCAGGCTAGAAAGGAAAACAAGGCTACATGGCGCGTGAAGGACCTTACCTGGTTGTCCGTGATGGGGATAGCATTCTCGTGAATGCTGCTTGTGCGCATA
>NW_021150826.1:1772-2540 GCF_002837175.3 Physeter macrocephalus
CCTCTTAGACGGCTCTTTTTAGGTCGAAATGAAGTGATCGCACGGCGACTCCTCAGGTCGCGTTTTCCTAGTGCTCGATTCAGAGAGTATTGCCCTCGGCGGCGTCTACATTCAGCGTAACAATTCAAATGCATGCTCTCTATCAGTTCCGTCTTGCGCGCAGCCAGGAGAGCCACACTCGCGATTCGGGCTTGTCAACATAACTGTTTCCTCGTCACGGCACGATATAGGATGAGTGGGTTTGAGGCAATGTATGACTGTGCATCGAATAAGAGCAGTAAAGCGGTATCGTCAAGGGTCTGCTACAAATCTCGGGCGGCATTCCTGTGCTCCCTTTTCTATAAACGATAGATCAGTAACTACACGCATAACAGCATATACCGCGTGGGATACAGGCTGCGGGGTGTGACAAATCAACGCTGGCGAGGCACTGCGTATTCGCAAGCCAGAATGAGAGCATCAAAGTTCTACAGAATGCGGTATCAGAATTCCGAACCGATCTGAAGTTTATGGAGATGCTGTTGACACGTGCGTGCGCATCACTATTTTCTGTCAGCTGGTTGAGAGCAGCTTCGGTGGGCATGAATCGCGGTACTGGCGTGTATAACGTGCTGCACCAACTTCAGGCAATGCCTCGTTTCCGTGCTGAGAAGTTCTCAACACAGCTGTATTGTAGCGAGGTAGTTTTCAGCTTCTTATCAGATCCCGGTGTGAGCAGGCGAAGACAACATAAACCTGAGGGGACCACGTCGTGGAGCGAAGAGATAT
>NW_021150826.1:3638-4430 GCF_002837175.3 Physeter macrocephalus
AGCATTCTCGTGAATGCTGCTTGTGCGCATAGCGTAAAAGACATCTGCGCTCCAATCCGTGCAGGTCATCTTGATTAGTGGCGACAGTGATACTGTGACCGTGGCGCGAGAGCGGTTGACGTGGCGCACTTGTTGAGCGGGTGCAACGTGTCAAGGTTATCGCGCGTTTCGGCGCCGATCTCGTAAAACTAAGATTTGTGCACATTCCTGACGTCCATAGGATGAAGTCACCTCACAGGTGTCAACCGATGGACAAATATCGGTACTTGACAAAGGACGTCCGTGCTCCTTCTGCGTCATACCCCCATCGTGGCGATCTCCAGGACAACCGGTCCGGTGAGCAGTGCAGAATCGATGCAGTTACTCATCAGCCGCAAAATGCTTGCGTCAACGAAATCTGTCCCGCGCTGCCTTGTAACGAGCTGCGGCCTTGTAACAGCACGTGATATCCCTGGGTGTCTGTCTTGAAGGAGAATGTGGAATCTTGGGTTTGCCGCGCCCATTGACGGGAACCTCTATTCCCGCGGAGTCGTGGGAGTTCCACTGGATCACGTGGATTTGATGACATGCATGCAGGTAGGAAAAGTATCAAAATGTGCTGTCATGCGCAGGCAACAAACGTTCTTTTCGGCAGAACCCATGGTGCTGAAGACGAATTATTACCGCTGCACGCATTTGATATAGAGCAGAAATTTTCTATCTGCACCGGCTCCTGTGGCTCGTTACGCTTCGGGAGCCTGTGGAAGGGACGGCATTCGATGTTCAGACATGTATGCCAGGGAGTGCTGCGCG
>NW_021150827.1:0-178 GCF_002837175.3 Physeter macrocephalus
GGCGTGCGCGCCCTTCAACCAAAAATAAACCTTTCCTTACATCGCAGGCAATATGTTATACGGTGCTTCTTTGCAAAGAACAGAGCGTCATATCCTCGCAGGCACGAGTGTGATTAGAGCCTTTCTGCAAGCAGCGTGAGAACGAAAAGCACTGAATGTGTGGCACCACATCAATGCG
>NW_021150827.1:2027-2668 GCF_002837175.3 Physeter macrocephalus
CACAAAGGTGTGCATGTAATGCACTCGCTTAACGGTGACGGGATGTACATCGACCTGCACGCATTAAAGCCTTCTATATGCACAGATACACCCAGCAAACGTGAGAAATCATGTGTACGTCTACGGAAAAATATACATATATATGTAGGAGTGTATAGCATACGCGCAGGTGCGGACGACTCTGCCGGGCAGCATACAAACACGTCTCAGAAGTGCTCTTTGCATTCGACACCTTCAAAATACCATCGTCCATTGTCGCAGGTAGCGACTCATGTACACAAAGATGCCGTACAGTATTGTGCTTACTCAAAACTCGTCACGTCTATCTCTATTACCAGTTCTTTTGCAGTTCAGAATCATAGCAGATAAACAAAATTGCAAGTGTTCCATAGCGTCGCCAGCAGAAAAGCAACTGCAGGATATACGTGTGGCAACGCAGCAGAGGACGTCGATTTGGCAGTGGATCAGGAAGAAAGCGATGCCCACACGTATACATCGATATCTACATATACGTATATATAATTATATATACTTTGACGTTAATTCCGGCCTCATAAATCGACACAGATCCATATACAGATATACACACACATACACACACACAATTCTACACGTACGTCGAATCAGGTTCTGATCTAGAC
>NW_021150827.1:4122-4429 GCF_002837175.3 Physeter macrocephalus
ACAAATGTATGCATATATACGCATGCACATTCCAACTGCATCCACACATACCTACAGATGCAGACATATACAAGAGGACACAGGTATACGTGGGGGGATGTCGCATCACTGTTTAGCAGCAAGCTGGTCACATTCAGAGGTACAGCGCTGCACGTGAATAGTTCAGAGCATTTGTAGAGATGTCTCCGTGTGCAGAGCTGCTCAAGACAGAGAAGTGTGTACGTGAAAGAAAGTCATAGAGGATAAATCGTGTATGTGTGAGCGTGGAGTAGTTGCGTAAGTGTATGTTTCTACAAGTGTACTGCCC
>NW_021150828.1:0-276 GCF_002837175.3 Physeter macrocephalus
GTGTGCTGCGGCTTCCAGCGTCCCATCTCTCTAATTATGTATTTGTATATTTGATTTTTTGCTCCTCTGTAAATCGAGGATGGGAGAAGGATAAAGAGATACAGGAGGAGAAAATTCTTTCTCTCTCGTTCACTTCCTTTTTCTCTTCTTTTCTGCGGTATGCCTATGTCCATCTCTCTGCTTCAGTATGTATGTGTCTGTCTGTCTGTTTGCCTCTGCTTCGATGCCTCCTCTTGCTGCTTGGCCGGGGTGTCATTTTCACTTCTCTTCCATTGT
>NW_021150828.1:1850-2221 GCF_002837175.3 Physeter macrocephalus
TTTCCTCGAATGCATTTACTGGTGTACATGAAATGTAAATATATGGATGTGCATCCCACGATAGAGCTGTACACGTGTCTCTGTCTGTATGTATGTGGCCGTTCCTATGTATTTATTTGCTTATGCATATGTTTACACTGTGATGTCCTTTGTGTCCCAACACCATCCGGTGTTCCTCCTCCATCAGCTTCTGGAGCTGCTCCTACTCATAACTATGTCCAGATACAAAACAGGTGCCATGGACATCATAGATCTACTTGTCTGGTGACATTGTTGATTGTAGATTCCGTATTATCCTATTAAAACCTAGAGTGACACTCTTATGACATTGAATACGGAATCCGTAATAGACTGGATCATTATTGGATGGC
>NW_021150828.1:2928-4428 GCF_002837175.3 Physeter macrocephalus
GTGGCGCTGCGTGGAGAAGAAGCATTTGAATGCAAGCAGTTAGTGGAGGAACGGAAGAGTAAGAGGAGGGGATGATGAAGGAATACGAAGAGGAGAAGCGGCGGGAGGAAGGCGGATGATGAAGCGAGGAGGAAGGGAAAAAGGAGGGAGAGGAACGAGATGGAAATAAGAAAGGGTCTAGGAGGAGAAGACAAGTAGGTGTTCAAAAAAATCAAGAGAGTAGAGTAAGTCAGGTGTGGTGAACAGTGGGATGAGCAGACGAGAACGGTTATTAGATAGGCGCGAAGTAAAAAGTAGAGGGAACGGTCCTGCGAGGAGGTGCAGGTTAAGGCAGTGTCGGGATGCAGAACACGAGTAAAGCGTGGAAGTTGAAGTGTGTCGACAGTTCGTCTGTTATATACGTCTGTTACACCGGGGCGATATGGGAATCATGGGAAGACTCATGGGGAAGGGCAAAAAAGCGAAGGTGTAGACTGAGAAGAGACGGTGCATTGTAGAGGGGGATGGTTTCCTGCCACTGGCAAGCACAGCGTTAGTGTGGTGGCTCCGCTTGGCTGCGCACTTCATCAGGACGAAAAAATGCCTAGGAAGTAAGGACAGTATTTGCAAACAGAAAGCGGACGTGTGAAAGCGTGTGTGAGTTTAGAATCGAAAACCAGCGCGGACTGCGCACTCTACATAGCGGCGTACATTTCCGGTGAAACTATGACGCGCAGGGGGGGGTGAAACGTGTGACGCGTTAGTTCGAATGGTTGGAAGCATTCAGTACATATTGCCCTTGAAGGCACGCGCGTGTGTCTCCACCCTTGCTGCGCCTTCTCTGGTCGAGGTTTGCACATCAGAGAAACGCTACAGACGATTTGGGCGATCTCGTGCGTTACAGATAGGCATATGTATACATACGCACACACATACACACACAAGCACAACAGAAAGTGTACATTTTTCTCAAACACTCGGCGGCAGCAAATAACCACGTCAGTACTTTTTGATGGAGGCGCACAATGGTGTTTTTTCCTATTTTCTGTTGGTGGGCTGAAGCCGCGGAACTTAAACGGAAATTGATGTCCAAACATGTAGCACAAACATATCGGGTAGGAATTCCTAACACACCTGCGTCTAGTTCATTCAGAGCTGATGCTGGTTGAAAACGCCCACACGTATTCCCCGTGGGCGCTGAACCAACAAAACAATGGTATGATATATTTGCACAACCATTTTCTTTCTTGCAAGGAATGCCAGAGAAAGTACATGTGAGCTCATGGAAATATACCTATAGCATCTTTATACTTACGAATACATACCGTGTGTTTAGTTTTAAACGTGCTGCAGGTTACAGGCTTTCGCTATTGGCACACGGTGGGAAAACGAGGCACAGCTATTATGCACATGCACGCTTAACGCTTGATGTAGGTGTGCATACATTCGTACTCTGGAAGGAGTTGGACATCTTCCACGTATAAAAGTCAGACAAGTGCAGAAGGCCGTACGCTTTGCCTG
>NW_021150829.1:0-4428 GCF_002837175.3 Physeter macrocephalus
CTCAACCACTGCGCCACCAGGGAAGCCCTGACTGTGTTCTTTGATGGACTTTAGTTATAGTCGTTGACCCCCTCTGTGATTTTTGCCCTTTGCAGGTCTTATCTTTCCTGTGTTGACAAAGAGAGTTTGAACTAATGATTCCCAAGGACTCTCCCACCTCTGGTAATCACTGATTCTGTGAAGGCTTCAGTCTATATTTGCTTTCCCCTTGCATTCCATCAGCAATAATATTATTATTGCTACGTTAATAATATTAACGTTTACCAGACACGTTCAGCAGTTTACTTAACCTCGGGGCCACAGTTACGTCTTCTGTAAAATGGGGAGGATTAGGCTCTTTGCACTCTTGCAGAGCAAAACTTTTGGAGTCAGGCAGACATGGATTCGAGTCTTAGCTCTGTCACTTTTAAGCGGCATGACCATGGCCAGTTAACTTCAACTCTCTCAGCCTCAGTGCCATCCTCTGTAAGTTGGGGAGTGTCAGCCTTTAGACGGCTGTGAAGATTAAATGAAAAAAATGTTTGTGACATGTAATCACAGTGCCTGGTCGGCCTTTGGTAAGTGGCATCTGCCTCTCTGGTAACAGCAGACTGGGTGTCTTTTGTGCTTGTCAGGTCATCACTGGAGGCCACTACGACGTTGACTGCTATGTGGAGGACCCCCTGGGGAACACCATCTACAGGGAAACCAAGAAGCAGTATGACAGCTTCACACACCAGGCTGAGGTCAAGGGCGTTTATCAGTTTTGCTTCAGTAATGAGTTTTCCACCTTCTCTCACAAGACCGTCTACTTTGACTTTCAAGTGGGCGACGAGCCCCCCATTCTCCCAGACATGGGGAACAGAGTCACGGCTCTCACCCAGGTGAGTGGACACTAACAGTGACAGGCTGAGATACACCCCCTCCCCGCCCCCGCCTGCTCCTCCTCGTCTGTGCCCGTCTTGGCTGATGAGCAGTCACCAGCTATCCAGCTCCAGTCTGAAGTCTCAGTATGGACTCTGCCCCTCTGTTCACATCCCGTCCTGCAAGACCCTATGTTCTCCTTTCGGTCTTCCTCTCCATTCTTCAACTGGATCCCTGCAATACTTTCCTCTGGTGTTCCTGCGTTCCCATTTAGTCTTTGACACAGCACCACTTTCAGAGTACACATAGCATATGCCTCTCTGCTGATATGATGTATCTACATGAGAAAGACCAGTCCTACTTTGTGTGGTATGTATTAGTTAAGGTAACAACGGCTAGCTGCTATAACAAATAAACCCCAAATATCAATGGCTTAGCACAAAGAAAGTTTTTTTTTCTCACTCAAATAATAATCCAGAGAGTGGGGAATAGGGGTGGAGGACTTTCCTCCATGGAGTGACTCAGCAAGCCAGGCTCCTTCTTTCTTGTCATCTTTCTGATGTCCCTTAGGGCTTCAGAGTCCTCTGTTTCTAGCCACCAAAAGAAGGAGAGAATGATAAAGTCCCATCTGCTTCTTAAAAGCCCTGGCCCAGAAGTGACGCCATCACACCCACTCATATCTCATTGTTGAGAAATCGTCCTGTGGATAGTCTGGATGAAACGAAGGCGGCAAATACAGTTCAGTTGGGCAGTCACCTCCTAGCATTAAACTTCACAATCTGGAAGAGAGACGGTGACACTTTTGAAGGCCAGATAGTCATCTCTGTCACCATGGCTGTCACAGTTAACTATAATCGGACCCCAGCCTCCTCCATCAGTCTTCCCTCCTGCTATTTAAGCTTCTCCCTCCCTCCCATATGCAGACTCTGAGGCTAGGACTCTGTATTACCCCTGAATCCCCAGCGCCCCAGTGCCTGGGGTGTGGCATAGAATAAGAGCTCACCAAATAGTTGTCAAATGACTGAGTGGCAGGACCCAGGGAAACCTGCAAGACAGGAATGACCCTCTGTGGCTGCACCTGTTCCAGACCCAAAGCCAGAGCATCTGAGTCTCCAGCAATGCCAGATTACCTTCTGGGCTGCCCTCCAAGGTGACCACAGGCTCCATTCCTCTGTGGCTTTGACCGTGGGCTCATTCTCTGGGCAGTTGGAGGTTAGCACTGCACTGTCCAGTCAGTAACAGCTATCTACATATGGCTGTTGACATTTAATTAAAATTAAATTAAAAATTCCCTTCCTTGTTTGCTCTATACCAACATTTCTAATGCTCAGTAGTCACAAGTGGCTGGTGCCCATGCATGGAGAGTTCCACTGGACAGCAGTGCGTTTGAACTTAGCGGCGTGACTGCTGATAGGAGGTCCAGCCCAGTGTAAGATCTTTCATAAGCTGTCCTCTCAGGAGGTCTGTTGGTCATTGATGAAATAGCTTCTGTTTTGAAGATTCTGTGAGTCTCCAGAAGCTGAGCTGAAGGATTTCTCTCTCTAAGCAGTGGAAAAGAAACCAGTAGAGAAAAGGCTTTGTGGATTAGCGCACTAGAGACGTTCTTTCCTGGAGCCTTAAAATTAGAGTTCGGTTTTGTTGCAGGAAGGAGTGATTGCACTTCCCCTCTTCTACATCTGGGAACCTTAACCGTCTGCCCAGCCACAAAAGAGCTGTTTCCTTCTCCTTCTGTACCTCTGACCCCCCTGCCTGGTCTGTGCCTGTCTCAGACAGCTCCCGCTCGCCTGCGGTGGGCCCGTGCTCAGTCTGCACACTGTACCCGGCGGTGGGAGTATGAGGTCAGAGGGCGCTGTCC
Organism: Physeter macrocephalus; assembly: GCF_002837175.3. Lineage (NCBI taxonomy): Eukaryota > Metazoa > Chordata > Mammalia > Artiodactyla > Physeteridae > Physeter > Physeter macrocephalus. Next base: position 2,699 of record NW_021150829.1, read on the forward strand.
CAGCTGTCAGGAGCCCTGCATGGAATGCGACCCTGTAAACCACGGAGCTCCAGGATGCTCTGATCAGAGCTGAGATTTAAGGGTGAGGGTTGTCAGGGGATGGACCAATTGACTCTTCCAGGAGGGTCAGGGACGTCTTCACAGGGAGAGTTTTAGCTTAAAGCGACACTCTGGGTGCTTACCTCGGAGTGTGTCTGGCACGGGAGGAGGAAAGCCCTCCTGGGTGGGGAGAACAGCAGGTGCAGGTGTTCAGGGCATCACTTTACTTTCCTCACCGGCCCTGATCTTATTTTGCTTGGCATGGATCCCCTTTCTTCCTGCAGCTGTCTCCTCTTTTCTCCTGAGGCTTTGTCCGGCTCAGTGCTGGGCCAGAGGCTGTGTGTTCTGGCACCAGTAGCAGCCCTAGGGTGAAAGAATAGGATCCAGAGTGACCGAGTCCCGGGCCAGGGCTCCAGGCCAGAGAGAGGGACTTGTCTTTGGCCTGAGTTCCAGCACGACCAGGCTCCTGGCAGAGGACTTGGGCTAGGGATGCTGCTGAGGGAGGCCAAGCTTGAGGTGCCCTGGGCGTCCTGAGAGTCTGGGCAGATCCTAGCGGAGGCTGAAGGTTCCTGACAGAGGTCCAAGGTCCGGGGCTGCCTCAGTGGTGGCCGAGGGAAGATGAAAGGTTTTCCTAACTCTACTCTGAGGCCAGCTCCTGCGACGCTGCCTTTGAGCTCTTGAAGAATTTAAAGAGCCAAGCGCGGACTTCCCTGGCAGTCCAGTGGTTAAGACCCCGTGCTTCCATTGCAGGGGGTGCGAGTTCGATCCCTGGTTGGGGGAACTAAGATCCCATGTGGTGCGCGGCCAAAAAATAAAATAAAGAGCCCAGTGCTTCTATCCGTGGAGGTCCTGATGAGGTGAGGCTGCAGGAATTTGCTGCTGGTTACAGAGTGAAGACCTGGGCATCAGCAGGTGGTAGAGACGGGATGGGATGTGGGCATGGGATGGAGGAAAGGGATGGTCCTGGGAGGGAGACAGGTCAGGGTGTCTCCAGAGACTACCTGTCATGATGGAGCGATGCCCACAATCCCCGTGAGGCTCCCGGACACTGGGAACCAGCCAGGGCTGGAGGTCTCAGCGCGGTGAAGGTCGCACTGCAGGAGAGCTGGGGACCCATGGCCCTGGGAAAACAGGGCTCTTTGCAACAGAAGGGCCTCTGCTGGCTTCCTGCTGGATAGGAAGCAGGCTGGCTGGGTTGCCTAACTGAAATTTTGTGGGAACAAGCTGAAGTGGTATCTTAGACTAACGCCAACGGCAGGTCCCAGTGGACGGGGAAGTAGCATGTTTTTACAGTAAGGGGATGCTTCCAGGTGTCTGTGAATCTTGGTGATGTGTGGCCCTGGGGTCTCCTGTGAGGCCTGTGCCAGGTTCTAAAGGTGTCTGCTGGTTTTAGACGCCAGGAAAGCCGTAGAGTACCACCTCCTGCTCTGTTACCTCCTGAGAACTGGCTTCCTTCCCTGTCACTGATCGGATCTGAGGTTGTTCCTGTAAAGACCTCAGGCCCTCTTCATAGAAGTGCAGTGCTGCTCTCTGGCTGGTGACATCTGATCCACGTCTTTGAAGTGATGCCTTACATGGCATATCTGATGTGTCCTCTGCCCGAGGTGTCGGCACCCGTGGTTTCTGTGTCCTCCTCCGTTTCTCTTCCCCCCCCCCCCCCCCCCCCCCCCCCCCCCCCCCCCCCCCCCCCC